>NC_049170.1:141682538-141930038 GCF_009769625.2 Cygnus olor
AGGCTGATGCATTATTTAACTAGAGTTTCTTGCATCTTTCATGTGATTCACACTTGCTAGGTATAAAAATGAAGGTAATTAAGAAGCAAGACAGATGGCTTAAATCTGTTATCCAGTAAAAAGCTCTTTGGGGCTCAACAGCTCATTCTAACAAGTAGTGGTCTTTGATATATATGTAATATAGAACAAGATTATTTCCTAAAAATGCTTATTTTCTTACACTGGTTACAAACTTAGGCCAGAATGATCAGTGTGAAGTAGACATCTAAAATGTATAGTCTGATGAAGTGAAACCCATTACTAAAGATCCTGACTTAGGTCAGGTAGAGCTTTATGAATTTCTGTATTAGTCAACTGAACTCCATTTGTGATGATATGTAGGTGATAAAGTCCCTTTATGAACCAAAGCCCATTGGCCTGCAAACATTTAGGAGGATCCATTAAGAGATTATTCTCAGGTCACTCTTTTATTTCTAGACATTAACAGTAATAATATTAAGTTAAAAAAAAATCAGAAAGAGAACAGCTTTCTTTTAAGTTCATATTTCTGATCAAAAATGCTTTGATTATTAGGAATCACATATAATTTATCTATTGAATAAAATATAACAACTACTAAAGTAATATTAATTGTTGTTGGCTCTTTGTAAAGTTTCTGAATAAGCTTTTTCTGAATACATTAGAAAACTGCATGAACCCTCAGTAACAGTTGCCCCTGAATAGGAAAAGTACCTTTATAATAAAGACATCTTCCAAATACTTAATAACAGATAATATACTGTAAACAGGAGACAAAATCTAAACAATCATTCCAAAGAAAATCTGCTGTGGCTGAGGTTGAGGCCAAGAATCCTGCCAGAATCCTGTTAAACATGAAGCTAAAACTAACATATTAACTATTTGGGAGGCTTAATTCTGGTATTCAACTTTTTCAATATTTAATACTCTCAGTAAAGGATAAAGAGAAACATCCCTTTGCACGCATTTCCGAATTCAATGGAAACATGGGCTCCTTGCTGGAGATGGAGCATGAGTCACCTGTGCTTATTGGGTAGTGTCCTGAGAGATCGAATTGGGTTGCAAAGAGCAAGGCATTATCGTCAGTGCTTCTGCCCTTCAGATTACAGTTAGATTGCCTGGGTACCTATATGAATGCTTATAATGCAAGAAGAAAATAAACTTTATTCCTAAGTATAGCCTACATTTTCAGGGAAAAATGTATAACGAGTTTTGTCTAGGGCAGTGACTACTCTCTTTATGAAAGCAAAATTAATACAAAACCTAATGTTTCATCATAAATTATAATCGTTTAACTATCAAGAACATAACAGCAGACGAGATCATTAGATGATCATTAGAATTAAATTAAAAGCCACTCTCAACAAAAGAAAATATATGGGAGAAATTAAAAACAAGATAGGTTCAGTCACCACTACTCTCATAATCTTTTGAGGTGTTTCTAACCCATTTATCTGAGTTGCAAGAACAATTCACCACCTTTATTGCTGCCCATTCCAGAATGACTGATGTAAAAGTATCAACAATATGAAGAACAGAAATGTCACAGCTGATGTCTGTCTGGAGAAAAACAACACTATTAACTGTAAAAGCACAGCAATTCTAAAGTCTTCCTACTCCTAAATTTAGACCAAACTGAGCAACAGTGTATGTAGTAAATTCATAGACTCTTTACTTAACTTTATTGCACTCCTAATAGAATTTGTAACTCTGCAAACAGTAGGCACAATGGTTCTGCAAACTGTCAAAATCTGAATAATGGAGTAAGTAGCTCTGACAACTTGAACAGATTTTTAATTTGGCACTGAATATTCTTGCTGCCAGCACATGAAAATAATTTCCTCCCACAATTCCTTAAGAAAAGTGTAAAACAAGATGACCTCTGTATTTCTCCTCTGCTGCTCTGTAGCAATGACTCACTGTTGTAATTATTAAGTTTGACATTACTGCAACTCCTTGCCCGTTCTCCTGTTGAGACAAGTGAAATGTGCCAGCCGTTCATAATATAAAAAATATTAATTCAATATATCCGGAGTAAGAACATATATCTTCCAGTTTTAAAGATAAAATGGTAAAATAAAGAAGTAAATGTATTTGAACAGTTTTCCTTTATAATTGCCTCAGTACGGCCTATGGGACATCAAACACTATGTGGTAGGTAGACCCTTCTTGGGACTGCACACTGTTAACAGAAATCCTTGTTTTCTCTCTGAAGAGCTTGTGCTAATTTTAGGTTGTGTTTGAGCCACACACACCTGACAGGTCAAAGGAGAGAAACCTGATAAAGAGGAGGCTTCTGATGGTGCAGGCTGAGATGTGAGTGTCAGCTAATAACTGAGCCATGAAAAAAACAAGAGCTACACATTACACCAAACCATACAAGAGCCTACTAACCTTCCCTGATGCACTGGATGTGAATTTATAGAAATAACACAACAAATTTGCCTTTTCCTATATTAAATTTCGTTAGTAATTGACTCAAGTACTATATTCCCTGGGACCAGGTACAGTAAGCAGGGATAATTAAAAGATATCCAGACTTACTGCCAGACAATTTTTCCTACCACAGGCGAGTGGCCTGCCATACTGCTTATGCAGACAAATGGTGCTTTGTCACAGCTTACCAAAAAATGTCTAAAATATGTTTGTTCTGGATAGTGAACAAGCAAACATATGCTTCTACTACTTGAAATACTTGCTACAGAAGCCACAGAAACAGTCACTGCAGCAGTGTGAGCTAAGTTTGCAGCTGATGTCAGTAATATGGTGGTGATGAGAGAGGAAACATACGGCAACACTCATTTTTGCTGCTAACAGGGGCAGAAACATATTTAAAGGCTACCATGACAATGATGTGTTGAACAGAACTAATTCCCTCTACTCTAATCTCTCACCAAACACAGTGCAGAGGAGAGACATTAAAACAATACTACCATTTTCTGTTTAAAACTGTTTTTTCAACACAATACTTATTAAAACAAAATCATCCACCATATTTTTTTCCACGGAATTCTGAAACTAAGCTTTTCAGTTATTAGATTCATTACCTTTTTATTAATGAAAAGTTTAAATCTTGATACTGTACCACCACCTAATTAAATGCTAAGATTTTCTGCTGCTACAGAAACCACATTTTAATCATGATTATAACTGTATAATGTATATTGCGTTCATTTAGAAAGTATAGGGACTATTTTAATTATTAAATTTGAAATAATTCAAGGTTATCAATGTTTCAGACATACATGTAAACAGTAAACATATACACTAAGATGATTATACAAATTGTTATGCTAGCATTGTAGATAGATGAACTTCTTAAAAATAAAATTCAAAGTTAGAAGTTCTAACTGAACATTTGCCAAGGACTCAGGCACAGCCAAGTTTAGAGAAATTTGGTTAACTTAAAATGTGAAAATATTTTTCACCCAACTCAACTATACTCCCTGGGTTTGGCTGAAGCCAACAGCAAAAATGCCAAAACTGATTCTCAAGGGATTTTTTCAGCACAGAAATAAAGGGACCCTCCAGAGAAACTCATATTTGAAAAGTTTCTAAGGTTTTAGATATAAGTAATCAGACATCCTGCTGCTTACCTTTACTGAATTGCTGGACCTTGTGATGTTTGTTTATTTTTATTTTTAATCTGTTTTCCACCCATTGAAGCTTTGGGCTTATTGGAAATGGAAAAGCTTTGGTATAACTGAACATTGGTTTGAAATTTTATTTAGCATTTACAAAGATCCGCAAAACTCTAGCAAAATTTAAATTTAATAATTCCTCCAAAATATGCTTGGAATTCTAAACATCTCCTAAATATAGTCTGTTGAAATTCATGTGGGTATTTAATAATAGTGGATTTCATAAATCTATGCTTTCGTTGTACTGAGGGTGATGTTAATTACCCACCACCATCCACATGGGTTGTATATTATCCTAATTAGCTGTTTTAGATAAAATATAATGGAAAACTTCATGTATCAGCATGCTGTTAGTGCTAAATTTACTCTGATGACTACTCCAGAGATAGTAGCATCTTGTTACCCTGAAGCGTCATTGAAAAATATCATTTACAGGCCACAGGTAAAATACTTATCACATTGTTTACTTAATTGAAAAAACTTAATCATAAATAACTGCAAAAGTTACAAATTTAATAGATAGACTTATCTCAAAGAATTAAATAAATCTTAATGAGATAGGTTGATGTTCAACAATTAATGTGTGCAAGTAGTATATAATAAATGTAGTTTGGCTGTTGTTCATTTGTATTTTACTTTGTAAAGAGTGTGCTGAAAATTATGAAGCTATGGTTTTGATATAACAAGGTTACGTACCACAAGTCCATCTGTACAACTGAATTATTCTAATTAAATCTTTTCTATGTTTCATGCCATTGTTGCAATTAGGAGAGAAAAAATTGTGTCAATGCCATTTAAATGTGGCCTTTCTTCTCCATTTACAGTGAAGCAAAAGAAAATATAGCTAAGTGCACTTTCTTTTTCTCCTCAGTATTTGCCTTAAGCTACGATATCAGTAAAACCTATTTAAGAATGTTTGCTTATTATTTATAAATTAATCTATTAATTCATAAATATCCTTTTACGAAATAGAGTTTAAAGTCCTAACGGCCTAACTGTTTAAAAAAAAAAAAAAAAAAAAAAAACAACAACCAAAAAAAAAAAAAACCATAGCATTGTCTGTGTACTCAGCAATTACACATTCTCTTTATATACCAGAAACAACCTACTGTGCTTATTACAAGAAAACTCAGGTTTATTCAGATGAAAGCCTTTTGTGATTAGAAAGTCATTGTCACTGTATTGGATGAGTTTTATATAACGTCTAATTCTTAAGCTTCCAAAAATTGTATATATATATTTATATGCATATACTACTACATACAACATGTACAAAGTAACAAAAAATAAAAGTATCTTAAATGTAGACATTTATTTATTGCATTCTCGCTGTTTCTTTAATTGTGGAGGTTCAATCAAATGTTTGTACAGCTTTGCCTGCCTTAGTCTGCCTGAAACAAGTCACTGTCCTAAGGGTCTGGACTACTTATCAGAACAGAAATTGATGTGATATTTTAAATAATACTGTCCCTTTTCTTAAATATTAGCCTATCTCTTTCAAGTTCCATGGTTGTGATAACATCGCAGGTCACAAATCAAGCATTGAGATAACTAACACTTATATGGGCCTGCCCTGAAGAAGAAACAGAGATCAGTAGTAGTATACAGTATGAATTATTTTGTTTGCAATGAAAGCAAGTGGTAAGTATTAGATAAAAGAGAATATGAAAAACAAAAGAGAAAACAAAGACTAGGACAGAGACAATGTATTCAGATTCGAGAGATTTTGCATAAAACAAAATAGGACAGTATACTTGAAATAACTTATTCCAAAAAATGTCACTTATGTTGAAATATCTCCTATAAGGAGACCACCTCCTGTGATTCACCTCATGGAAACATTTACACTTTTATACAGTGAAAATAAAATGCTGTCACTCTGATCAAGAATCATGCCTGATATCCTTCACGTTGTGCATATGGGCTAAGGCTGATGGCTAAAAAATCAATGAGAGGAACACTACCTCGCAGAATTACAGAGCTGAAATATCAAAACTGAAATTTTGTTTTTTCTCAAAAACTTTTTTTTTTCTTAAATTGAATGTTGAATAAGGTGTAATCTCTAATCACCTTAAGAAATTATTTAAATACTGAATTGGAAATATCATCTAGATTGAATAAACTTTTTCCACACATTTCACAGAATCACAGAATCATCTAGGTTGGAAGAGACCTCCAAGATCACCCAGTCCAACCTCTGACCTAACAGTAACAAGTCCTCCACTAAACCATATCACTAAGCTCAACATCTAAACATCTTTTACAGACCTCCAGGGATGGTGACTCAACCACTTCCCTGGGCAGCCCTTTCCAATGCCTAACAACCCTTTCAGTAAAGAAGTTCTTCCTAATATCCAACCTAAACCTCCCCTGGCGCAACTTTAGCCCATTCCCTCCCGTCCTGTCACCAGGCACATGGGAGAATAGACCAACCCTACCTCGCTACAGCCTCCTTTAAGGTACCTATAGAGAGCGATGAGGTCGCCCCTGAGCCTCCTCTTCTCCAGGCTGAACAATCCCAGCTCCCTCAGCCACTCCTCATAAGACTTGATCTCCAGACCCTCACCAGTTTCATCGCCTTTCTCTGGACTCTCTCGAGCACCTCCATGTCCTTCTTGTAGTGAGGGGCCCAAAACTGAACACAGTACTCGAGGTGCGGCCTCACCAGAGTCGAGTACAGGGGGACAATCACCTCCCTAGACCTGCTGGCCACACTGCTTCTTATACAAGCCACGATGCTGTTGGCCTTCTTGGCCACCTGAGCACACTGCTTGGTCACATTCAGCTGCCTATCAACCAGTATTCCCAGGCCTTCTCTGCCAGGCAGCTTTCCAACCATCATCTCCCAGCCTGTAGCGCTGCTTGGGGTTGTTGCTCCCCAGGTGCAGGACCCGGCACTTGGCCTTGTTGAACCTTCATACAGTTGACCCTCAGCCCATCGGTCCAGCCTATCCAGATCCTCCTGCAGAGCCTTCCTTCCCTCGAGCAGATCGACACACGCACCTAACTTGGTTGTCATCTGCAAACTTACTGAGGGTGCACTCGATCCCCTCATCCAGATCATCAATAAAGATATTAAAGAGAACTGGCTCCAGTACTGAGCCCTGGGGGACTCCACTAGTAACCAGCCTCCAACTGGATTTGGCTCCATTCACCACAACTCTTGGGCCCCGCTATCCAGCCAGTTTTTAAACCCAACGGAAGGCGTACGCCAGTCCAAGCCCAAGCAGCCAGTTTCTTGAGGAGAATGTTCTGGGAAACAGTATCTTACTGAAGTCAAGGTAGACCACATCCACAGCCTTTCCCTCATCCACTAAGTGAGTCACTTTGTCATAGAAGGAGATCAGGTTCGTCAAGCAGGACCTGCCTTTCATAAACCCATGCTGACTGGGCCTGATCGCCTGGTTTGCCCTGCAAGTGCTGTGTGATGACACTCAAGATAATCTGCTCCATGAGCTTCCCTGGCATTGAAGTCAAACTAAACATGCCTATAGTTTCCCGGGTCTACCTTCTGGCCCTTCTTGTAGATGGGCGTCACATTGCTAGCCGCCAGTCAACTGGGACCTCACCTGATAGCCAGGGACTGCCGATAAATGATGGAAAAGCGGCTTGGCCAGCTCTTCCACCAGTTCTCTCAGTACCCTCTGGTGGATCCCAATCTGGCCCCATTGACTTGTGTACATCCAAGTGCTGTAGCAGGTCGCCAACATTTCCTCATGGATATGAGGGCCACATTCTGCTCCCCATCCCCTTCCACCAGATCAGGGTACATTTCCAACAGGCACAATTAGCTAACTGAAATTGTGGGAGTCATTTTTTAAAATACTTACACTATATTTTTTACTTGTGAAGAGCTTAACTGTACAGAAAGAATCATTATGACAGAAACTGGTCATAGTCTACAATTAATTTTCATCAATTTTGTTTGGATTATTATACTTTGAAATATCTGTGCTAACAGTGCAATCATACAATGTGCTCCTTTTGGGCATTTGCAGGTTTTGTTTTTTGATTTTTTTTCCAGTGTTAATGACCTAATGACCCCTCTCAAATCATATGCAGCATTTGCTATACTGTGTCTGGAATGGAATGAGTTTGTAACTGCCAACAGACTACCAATTTTAAAGAAATAACTTACTGAATAACACATTAAAATAAATATTTTGGGTCTGCATGAGATTTCAAGATTTATGAGGATTCGTGTCAAGAGATATGTCCTTCCCACTGGGTGAATCTCAGAGGAAAATACAGGATCTGTTTTTTTCAGAACATTATTTTCAAATAAATGTCACTAGGATTTCCATTCACTTACCTATGTTTGTTCAGTCCTGATGGAGGAAGGCCAGTTCCACAGTTTATGAATTTCTACTAATTAGATTAATGGCTTAATTTGGTTAGCTGAGGAAAATGACATTAGTAAACAGTAAAGGATATTGAAGAATTGCTTTATGGAAATGACAGGAAATGCAATTCTTTCCAAGTATGGAAAGAATATAAGTTGTATTGAGGACAACATAATTGTCATGATCTCCTTCTTATCATAGCATATATTTTTATTTATTTATTTATTTATTTTATGTCAGCCTAAAGAGTGTGCAACAGTAATGAAGCAAGAATGATTTTGACCTTCACTGACAGCTCTGGTGGCCCTGACTCAGCAAAATACTTAGTATGTGCTTAAAAAAAAAAAAGAAAGAAAAAAAGAAAAAGAAATCGTGTCTAAGTGCATTGCTGAATCAGGGCCTAAGTCCACTTTGGGAAAAAAATAAAAAATAAAAAAAAATAAAAAAGAGGAGGGAAAAGAGAGAAGAAAAAGGGCAAAGAGGAAGAAAGGCTTCCCTTACTCATATAGGATCATTTACATTGCAAGTATGATGATAAGTTTTTTTGTTGTTGTTTAAAGATTATGACATTGAAAACAGGATGTAGACTGAAAATACATACCCAAGCATGTCCCTCCCCCAGACTGAATAATTTGCAACAGCTCTTGCTTGATCTGTTTACTCTTTATTGGCTCTACCCTACAACATACTATGCTCATTCTCTGGCCTTCTTCTCCATTATCGTACAAAGGTTGTACTTTCATTCTGATGGTAAGTACCTAAGAAAAGGTAACATTTTAAAAGTGACTGATACAGAGTGTTTCTGTGCAATGTTTATAGTTATTTGAAAAATAAATATTAGCTTCACTGTTTGCTTGGTTTTCTGAATGCAAATTTAGTTTAAAAAAATGCCAAAATGAGTTATGTGGCACTAAGACCTCTGTAGAAAAATATAAACAGACTGTTAAACATATTTCAACTCCCTGGCGTCATTTGTGGCTGATAAACAGTCATATATGAGTGAAAGGTTCACTGACTGTCACCCATTTATGATCCAAGTTTTTTGCTGGTGCCACACTGACAAGGCTAACAGTGATCAGCATGTCTTACATATTTTTTTTCCCCTAAAAACACAGGTCACGACCTCCTAACGAGTTGAGATTCAGAATAATGATTCTCTCATTTCAGACACCATTGAGATAGGTACATAGAGGTTTTAACTTCAATGCAACCAAATTACAACGCTAATAAAACAACAATAGAACAATAAAGGGTGCATATGCACTTGAGTTGAGTGTTATGAGCTGTTCCTGCACTACTTTTAAACTGAAAACACATCAGCCTCTAGTATCTGATGAAACAGAAGACTGGTTTTTCTGTGGCACAAGACACTCATTCATCTTTTTTTTTTTTCTAGTTAGGCTTCCAATGTTATTGAGTACCTTTTTCCTTTGTGATAATGAAGAAAATTTATTTTAACTTTGCAGACCAACCAACCAACCAACCAACCCAAAAAAAAAAAAAAAAGTACACTGCGTCAGATACCAGAATAGGTCTGTACTCTGATGTTCAAATTTGATCTATTTGTAGGTTTATGTGAAGTTGTAGCTCTGTAGACATGGTGTATTGCCTTCAGTTTTTGCTCTAACTCATCAACTGCATTGCTGCTATGGAACAAATAACTGTATAATAAAACTTTTTATTCCTGTCACTTCAGAGGGAGACATGGCATAAATCAGCTGTGATTCTGTTCAGTAGGGAAGACAAAGTAAAACAAAACAACAAACTCTTTACGACTGATTTAGCTACTGACTCTGGAAAAAGCTGGGATGATCCCTTTCTCAAATTCTCTTCAAGCCTCATAGGTACACTCTGCTTTTAACTCCTGAAAAAATCAATTCACAGAAAATAACACATAGCTTTGCTGGCACTATCCTGAAAAACAGTAAATCAGGGCAGAGAAGTGTTCTCAGAATCAGGGCTGATAATGATAGGAAAAAAAAAAAAAAAAACGAACCTAGAGGTTGGTTGGCTGTGCAGTGGTAACATACTTGGAGAATTTAACCCAAAAACATACTAGATTAAATAAGGGTCACTATAAGAATTCTACATGTTTTTTTTGCAGGCAGCTATGAAAGCCTTAGTCTGTTGGGTCTCTGAGCAGACATGAGCTCATTCTGCCCACACTCCATCCTGGCTGGAAGCTCTACTGTCGCAATAAGCACGACACTGGAGCCCACTCAAGGGCAGCATATATAGCTTGGGCTTGGTGCCACATAGGACAGGTCTGTCCAGCTTCTGTTTAGCTCAGAGAGTGGGCAGAGAGAACCAACCCCTATGCGGGCACAGAAAGTGAACATCATTGTTGGAATCTCTACAGAGATGTCCTCCAGTCCATACCATTCCTTGCTTCCACATTGTGGAGATTTTAAGTTTGAACTTCCAGCTAATGAAGGTGTGAAAATAATCTCATGTCAGGGTGGGGTCCCATTTAGTAAACCAGAAAAATGTGGATGTTTCAGAAAACCTTCCACACTATTACTTTTTATCTGGAGATACTATCACTAAATAAATTATTATCGCTAAATAAATATTAATAATCTTGTCAACACTTAGGGATGAGATGAGAAAAAAAAGTCACTTTATAGAAAACTTGGTCGTCCACAGGAAGATACTCGTCTAACTGAAATCCTTTAAGACACATCTCATGGATGTATCCACATTCCATTCTTTTTTGGCCCAGCTTGGAAAAGTCAGTTTCTTCAGGTTTGGACTTACAGTTACGACAAGACACTGTACAGGTTTAAATCGTTTGAGCTGGCCTGTATCTGGATCTTGAAAATGCTTTCCATGCCATATATAATACTAGGAAGAATGACACAATCATGGAATCTGCATTAAAGAAACCTAACTTTTACTGAGATACTTTTCTCATCACAGAATCACAGAATCATCTAGGTTGCAGAGACCTCCAAGACACCGAGTCCAAACCTCTGACCTAACAGTAACAAGTCCCTCACTAAACCATATCACTAGAGCCCCATCTAAACATCTTTTAAAGACCTCCAAGGATGGTGACTCAACCACTTCCTGGGCAGCCTATTCCAATGTCTAACAACCCTTTCAGTAAAGAAGTTCTTCCTGATATCATTTTACTTCTGAATTTTACTTCTTTTACAGTCATTTCATGTTTGTGCCCTTGAACTCAAAGGTTCATTATGCTGTAATGTTAAATCATCAGTGTACCAGGCTTTGCAACCAGTAATGAAAAAGTCTAAATGCTCACAGTGGATACTGTTTCTATCTATACCTTTGGCATGTCCTTCTTACACATCTCTCTTACACTTGGGCACAAATTTGCACTATGGTAATCAACATTTTGATGGTCATTATAAATATTATAGAATTTGAACACTTCTGGCCTAAGTAAAGACCTAAGTAATTTATAGAATGAAAAAGTAGCAACAAGAGTTTCAAGTGCTGATTAAGAAAACTACTGTAACATTTAAAATTTTTGTGCTATTTAACTTGTTATTAGAAATAGAACCAATGGAAGACATTACTCATGTCCCTGTGAGGACAGCCTGAATTTAAAAGGCCATTAATCTGAAGATGTCTGGATCTCTACACATCATAGTTTTTGACATTAAAAAAAATTCCTCATAGGAAAAATATAGTGACAAATATGCAGAAATATCTCAGCTTCACAAGGTTCTTTTATTCAGGAACTGTTTCATGTCAAAGCCCGACTAAGAAAAAGAAATTACTTCGACTAGATGTTTCTAGTTTCTACAATACGCTAAATTCGACTCTAATACAATATTGGTAGGTTGAAGATCTTTGTAAATGTTTCAACAGAAGAGGATTAAAGAAACACAGAGCCCCTTTTGCCATTGTTATTGGATAAGTGGGAGCTGTTACCTTGATGTTAATGAAGTCCATTGGCACTAGGATTTTATAAACATTGCTAAAATACTTGTTTTACACTCATGCTTGATACAAACATATAGCGATGGCATAAAGAAACAGAGGCTTAAAAGGGAGAAACACTGTACAGAAATAACTAAGTATTACTCATCAAGATAGTCCTATCAAAATGACAGTATTTTACACTGGAAAACAGAAAAAAAAAAAAAAAAAAAGGCCATTAGCTTATAAAAACCCATTCAGCTTTCTCCAAAGTGCCCCTGTTCATGCTTTGCCTGTCCCTGATAGCTGGGATATAGCTGGTGAAATCCCCACTGAATTACAACATGTAAGTTGAACAAGTAAGATCACTACTGAGTTTACGTAAGTGTTTTCTGCAAACATTTACATACATTAAAGACTTCTCACAGATTTGTGTGCATATGTGGCAGCCCTCAGTGTGGTTTCACTATAGTGTTCTTGCTTTCCATGATATTACTTTCACACACAAGTCTAACATTTTTTTTTCTGTACAGATAAGTACCAGGTAAGAAGTAGTAGAGCCACCAGTGGTCCTTCTGCTCTACTTTTCATATAACAATTTACTGTTCCAAGTTAATACTCCACACAAAAGTTGTGGTTTCTATTCACTCAGCAAGAGAAGGGTTTAAAACCGCAAAGATTCCCTCACAACGGTGATGTAACCAGCAACATGTGTCCTACTGCAAAAAAAAAAAAAAAATTGTTCAAGATTCACTGAGTCTTGGAGTGCAAGTATAAACAGAGTTGTTTGTACAGTGTTCAGAGTTTAGGGATACTCTCTCTGTTTCATACCATATTTGCGTCATTTAATCAAAGACTAGTAATTCAAAGTAAGACATAACCTGTGAGCAGGGAGCACAATCTATATTTCCCACTCCCACCTCATTGACAAGTGATATCTCACCAAGTACCTACCATCCACTGATCAGTGAATTCCTTCCTGCGTACTATCAGAGATTCAATGAAGAGCCTTTCCCCTTCAGCACGTATTGCTGCTTTCTCTTGGGAAACAGTAACTGTGCTCTGGATTCTGTCTAGTAAATGAAGGGTTTAGCCCATTTTTTTTAATTATTATTACTATTTGTTTTTTTTTTTGAGTAAGACAGGACATTGTCTGCTACATTCAGGCCATGGGCTGTGAATCATCAGTGGATATAAATGCCTTGCTATTTTCAGAATTTACTAATGGTTAACTCTAGGCAGTTCTCTGCTCCACATGTTGCCTGATTTGGCTTTCAGTCTAAGGAGCTTATCTCTCCCTAGGCATGCAAAGAGAATTGAGTGTCCCAGTTAGGGTCCTGCAGTCTGTTCCTATAGCCCAACAGCTTTAATATTAGCACTGGAAATAAAGATTTAATCTCATCCACCTGTAAGAAACCATGTCTGATTTGTGTATAAGTACTTAAATTCACTAAATCCAGGATGATGTTTAAGTCTAGTAAATTGTTACAAACCCCTTTTTTTTCTTGCCTTAAGTTATCAGTAGCTTGAATTGATGTGTTTATTTTATTGTAGATAAGCTTTTTGGGAAAATAAGATACTTTTGTTCTTACTCATTTTATTTTCCTTTTTTTAAAAAAAAAAAGAAAAAAAATGCGTGTAGGAGCCTGGAGGAAGAGATAATGACATGCCCACTATGTTCCACAGTGATAGCTCTGGTGGAACATATTGGAAACAAGCTTCTGTCCAGCTATGGCAGTTGAAATGCCCTAAACACCAAAGGAAAGAAAAGTTTCTAAAAATATAAGAGCACAATCAAATGTAATTCTTGAAAACTTCTTATTAATAACCTACCAAAAAAAAGAAAAAAGGGAAGATAGATTCTGTAGCTACAAGAAAATATGGATATATGAAGATATGTATGAATATATGAAGAAGAGTTAATTCACTTTTGGTGAAATAAGTATATCAATCTGGAGAAGGTAATTGGAAATTAACCAGTGAGAAAAAAAATATGGAAAAACAAGACTGAAGACAGCAGCAATTTAGAGGCAGCTTGAAAGTTCAATAATGAAAATTGACTAATAAATATTTATGTTCTGTTGATGGGTAAGTGGATACACAGAAATGGTTTGGTCACTGTTATGTAGATATACTCTGAGTAACTCACATTTTGGCTTTGGTTTTGTCCTGGAAAACAGGTAAAGCAAGTGAAATACTTTAGTCCTAAAGTCTCAAGGAAAGAATCTCTCAGAGTTTATGGATACCTTTTTCTGTCTTTATGACATATCCTAGATATTGATGCATTATAGAGTTCTAGAGCTGTCTGTGACCAAAACAAGGCATGAATGAAATATTAAGGGCTTCTAATGGTGTTTTTTACAGATACAGTCTGTATTGAAAATACAAACTTGTATTTTCATAATTGTATACAGAACTGTATATAATTGTACACAGAATTTAATTTCTATATAAAAACTGTACTATTTCCAGGCTGACCTTACATATAGAACGCTCATTTGGAGTTCCTAAAAAAGGAGTTTTTTCTATTGTCTGAAATGCAAAAAAAAGAAACAATATTGTGATTGATTGATTTTGAAAGTTGAGGAAGTTTGTGCTCTTTAAAGTATATTACTGTAACTGAGTGTATAGACCCTCTTTATCAAAAGGGCCTGAAGACTAATACTAGCCTTCATTTTACTTGGATTAGAATCATACAATCATTCAGGTTGGAAAAAAACGCTACAATCGTCATAGTCCAAGGCCCTGCTAATAACTGCCCCAGAGAGTTGTGGTCAATGGTTCCATGTGCAGTGGAGGTTGGTGATGATGGTGTCCCTCAGGGATCACTCTATCAGGGGGAATAATACATGTTCTGTGCATGAAATTATTTTTTCCTATGACAACTATAATGTACCACATTCCTTAATACAAATTCAATGTAATTTTTATTTTTTTAAGATTTCTCACTTTTCAGGATAGCTAAATTATAGTTAGAGAAAAGTAAACATCACTGCCTTTCCTGCCATGTGAAAATGAACTATGTTAGTACAATACCTCATTGGTAGTTCTATAACATTTGTAGTTCTTGGAAAATCAACTATTATACTTCATATAGACAGATACAGTTTGAATATCTGTTATCCCAGAATCATATCATAGGGTTGGAAGGGACCTTGAAGATCATCCAGTTCTGACCCCCCTGCCATATGCAAGGATGCTACCACTAGATCAGGTTGCCCAGGGCCTTGTCCAACCTGGCCTTGAAACACCTCCAGGGATGGGGCATCCACAACTTCTTTGGGCAACCTCTTGCCAGTGCCTCACCATCCTCTGAGTGAAGAATTTCCTCCTAACTTCTATTCTACCTCTCCCATCTTTTAGTTTAAAACCATTCCCCCTGTCCTATAATTATCTGCCCATGTAAAAAGTTGCTCTCTATCATTTTTATGAGCTCCCTTTAAGAATTGAAAGACTGCAACGAGGTCTCCCCAGGAGACTTCTCTTCAGGCTGAACATGCCCCGCTCTCTCAGCCTTTCTTCATAGGAGAGGTATTCCAGCCCTCTGATCATCTTCATGGCCCTCATCTGGACCTGTTCTAACAGCCACATCCTTCTGGTGCGGGAGGACCCAGACCTGGGTGCAGCACTCCAGGTGAGGCCTCATAAGGGCAGAGTAGAGGAGGACAATCACCTCCCTCCACCTGCTGGACACTCCTCTGTGGATGTAGCACAGGATGCTGTTGGCCTTCTGGGCTGCACACATTGCACTGATGGCTCATGTCAAGCTTTTGTCCACCAGAACCCTCAAGTCCTTCTCTGCAGGCTGCTCTCAATGAATTCTTCTCCCAGTCTGTCCTCATGCCTGGGATTGCCCCAACCCAGGTGCAGCACTTGCATTTAGCCTTGTTGAACCTCATTAGGCTTACATGGCCCAATACTTAAGCTTGCCCAGGTCCCTTTGGATGGCATCCCGTTCTTCTGTTGTATAAGCTGCACACTCATCTTAGTGTCATCTGCAACATTGCTGAGGGTGCACTCGATCCGACTGTCTTTGTCATGATAAAAGATGCTAAACAACACTGGTCCCAAGACAGACCCCTGAGGGACACCACTCATCATCGCCTTCACCTTAACATAGAACCATTGACCACATCTCTCTGGGTATGGCCTTCAGCCAGTTATGGCAGGGTCATGGCTTCATGGCTGCAGCCCATGCTTTATCTTCACTCAAACACAGCAGATAGTCACTAAATTGTGCAGATCTGCCTGTTACGTAGTTTCAGGGTGATAATAAAGAATGATGCACCACTTCACAGAGGGCCTATTTGCTAAAATGAATGTCTTCTTATTCTTGGAGAGAATACAGGGGACAAAATGCTTTAGTGATGGCAAATGTTTCCTCCTCCCCACGTAGCAACCCCCAAAATGGGTGTGGGGCATGGGGGGAAGAAGTACACTACTGCCTTACCTACCATTCAACAGAGCCTTCTCCTCTTCCCCTCAGGAGCTGCAGATCATCCCTCTTCTATTTATTTTCATCATTCTCTCTTACTATTCAACTGCCCTTCACTGTTCCATCATTCCTTTACAGTATTCACTATACATGCATTCTCATTATATTCCTCCTTAACACAGAAGACTTCTCTCCATTCCTGTCCCAGGATAGTCAGGGGCTATGGCACAGTGAACTACAAATGAGCTTTATGAAGTTAGAGGTGGGAAAGGATCAGCTGTGAATAGATTGCATACACGGAGATTTATGTGGATTAAGTTACATTTTATTATTCATAAAATCCTCAAGAATATTTGCATCAACTTTCAGTTAGTCAAAGAAAATATATCTTTCCTGCTTACATTTGGAGATACTGCATGGACTGTCAGTGAGTTTTAGTCACTGATATCATATAGCAATGATATGACACTGGCCTGTTTCCAGAAAGACTGATGGTTAATGGGCATCAGATTGAATCTCTGCATTTGCAGTATTTCAACTTCATGGAATATCATTGGACTGACAGTGTTCTTAACAGAAAAAGTTATTTCAGCCAGATATTTATATATACATAGAGATATTAATCTTTGTTCCATATTATCTATTTTATACCATGGCTTGGTGAAAAAAATGTTAATATATTTTAAAAACATGTAAAGTATGTATACCACAGATATCATTCTGACTGTTGATAGAATTTTTGCATGGGTATTCCTCTGAAGCAGACTTGAAAATTGAATTTTAAGCTTCCAGAGAAACATGAATTACTATGGGTTCAAATTTTTGTGCCATGTCTATTTTTTGAGTTATTGTGTAGATTTCTTATTTTCATATCAGGCTGGGGTCTGGGCACAGAATTTGTGTTTATTTTCTTGCTTTGCTACAGATTTCATATGTGTCCTCCACTGTACTTTTTCTTCCCCAAACGCCTTTGAAGGTTTACTGCGATACTAACAAAGAAGCTAAGCAGATGGCTCAGAAAAACTTCCAAGTCAGGCTGATTCCCTGTTTTACTTAAATTACTAGAGTGACAAAAGAACAAATGTTGCTTATGCTAAATGAATCACTGAAAAAACCTGGGTAATAGCAAAGAACAACAATATTTAAAAGTGAAGTTTTGTACACTGAGGAGAGTAACACTAGCTTGTTAATGTCCTGCTTGTGAGACAGCAATAGATTGCAGAATGTTTTTTAGAATAAACATAAAAGCAGGTGTCCCCATAAAAATCATGCTTTAAAAATAATATCTCCTTTTACCTATTACAGCATTTGCATTGGTAGAATTTAAAAGACTGTGCAAAAATATTTTTCCCCAATTTACTAGAGACAAGTGAGATTTTTTTTTTTCTTTTTGTACCAAATTCCAGCTTTAGTTCAACAATGGTGATTAATAAATCATTAAGTTCCACCTTAAACAAGCAAACAAAAACAATATTCAAAAACTAACAATACATCAAGACCTCTGGCTCCAGGCTACCTACCTAGGTTGCCTAAGAAAACAGACAGACATTATACTATTGCTGAAACTAAATATACGAACTCTTAAAAAAGCAAGAGCTAAAAAGTCCACTAAAAACTCTCTGCTACCAGCTCCCATAAAGTTTAAAGATCACTAGTTTACATTGAACAACTGATCTGGTTTCCCAAAGCAAAAACTGGAGAGAGACAGTATTTTGGGGAGTTTGGAAACTTTGCTCCCTAGATTAGTATGAAGCACAAGACCACATCAGTGGTTTGAAATGATTTGAAGTCCAGTTTGCAACAAATTCCATCAACTGGCTTGCCTCTGAGAACCCCATACATCTACATCTACATCTTCCCTACGTAAACTGATATTCCCCTGTCAACTTGTCTCTTGCTTATTATTGACACCTTAAGTTAATGGTCTCTGTCATCCTGAGTTCTCACTTCTGTCTTCAGCAATCTCAAAGTCCTGTCCACCTAGCAGCACTGTCTTATCATTTAATCATATTCCTCCACGAATAGGACCAGAGGTAGTCAGTCTTTGCAGTGATGGAATCTTTTCTAAATAACAGAATGACTAAATACTAGAATACAGTCATAGGGTATATTGGGAGGTATATTCAATCTCTTTAAGGATTCTGAGGTACAACCAGTCTGGCCATTTAAGGTTTTATTTCTCCCATTCTCCATCCCATGCCTTGCTCCCCCATGCTGCTCCTGCACCATGAGTAGCAAAATCAGATTGTGTGTGCAGCCTGATTTTTTTGCTGTTCAAAATCCAGCATCAGCAAATCTTCTTTCATTGACTAAAGTGTAGGATTATGAAGTGTGGTGCCCAAAATTCCAGCACATTCTTACTTTTCCTGGTTAATTCTGGAGCGTTTGAGGACACAGGTCAGCATATATCTGTATAGCTCCTAAAAGCAGCTAAAAACGTTGACAGAGTATCAAGAGTGCACAATTTAGGTTCTACACAGGAAAAGAGGAGAGGCTATGTGTCTTCTGAGAATCTCTTCTAACTTAATTTTTTATAGTTCCATGAATACATTTTTTGACTTAAATTAAGAAACACCACATTAAATGAGGGCTTGTAAGATTGGACTCATCTTACTCTATGGAGATTTTGACTTGACACAGGGCAAGACTTGCAGAGATGGTCAGAGAGAGTTTTCACTTTTTTACAGGCTGCCCTGTGTTTAATCTTTTTGTGTAAATAAGAAGCCTAAGGATGTTCTAAAGGAAATCAATCACTTGATACTTCCAGGCTATTGAAGCTTTCACATGAGGTGCAACATTGGTTTCCTGTTTCAGTTATTTAACATCATGCATTTGCTGTTTCAGTGTATACATTCTTATCTCAAATTTCTTCTTTACAGTCATCATCTGGGATAAATAGATTTTATTCTGCAATCCCAGAAACCCTTTGGAGCTGTCCTCATTTTGAAAAAGAAACAAGTATATTTTTAACATACATGTGTTCAGCATTATTTTTTTAATCATAGATTCTTTAGGCTAATAAAAAGTAGTAAAGAGAATACAAACAGCCTGGAGAAAAAACAGAAACCCTCTGAAATCACCAATTGGAGTAATCCAGAGTGAATCGAACTTCGCAAAATGTTGGGATTGGATTTTTGGAAAAACAGCATGAAAATGATTATCCATATTTTCTTAGACATCTTTTATCAGTTTGTGTTTGTTTTTTGTTTTTTTTTCAATCATTTTCTAACTTACTCTATTCAGATGCTAGACCTAGAACTTTTATAATATTTTTTCATGTCTTCCAAATGTATAAGGTACTGCTATAGCATGCATGAAAGACATTCAACTTTCGAGCTTTTCCTTTCATTTCAATAACCTTCCTCTGTTTCAGATTTCCTTCATCTACTGCCCAGACCAACTTGGAAATTTGTCTCTTACTGGTTATTACTCAGTTAGCTTGTATTATTTGAAACTAATATAGAGTACAGTTGGTTTACAATTATTTACTTTTGCAAACAGTGTTGAAGAAGCAACATTTAATGTGGGTCACCAGCAGAAAATCCTAATAGCTTCCAAAATAAAGAGCATCTAATTTGTTTGGAAGAATAATTTCAAATTATCAGTCAGTGAAGTTTGAAAAGGTATGCTGTTCTGTGTTTGAGGTATTGAAGGCAAACATGGCAAACGCCTGACAACTGACAACTGTGAAAGAAAGGCACTGCATGCAGAAGGTTGTGAACTGTGCTTTACAACTTCAGAGGGATTATTTAAATTCATAATGGCAGCTCCTCTGATAAAGGGAAAACAGTATCCTCTGAAGAGTGGCCAGCTGTTGAGGGCTCAATAATCAGGCTTTTATTTGGCTTCCCTTCTGGAGTTGCTTTTATCGAAGATAGTGATGCTGGCAAACAAAATAAAGTGCTGTTATGTCATAGATACATTTTTGTAATAATTCTGGAAGAGCCCAATATAACTTTGTTTTGCAAATGTCTGTTGGACATATATCTGTCTGGATATAGGCCCTAGTACATTTGTCAAGCATAAAATTAAGTTAGATTTGTATGTGCCTTCCAAATCATTATTTCCAGAACTGTCAGCCTGTTTCTTGCTTGTTTTCTTTAAATATTCAGATATGTTTGAGTAAAAAATATTGATGAATTCATCTGAAACTGCAAGGGCCAACAGAGATGGACAGAGCCTTTTGACATCTTCATGTTTCCCTCTCTGTTTATTCCAGAATAAAGTGAATGGAATTGATTTCCCGTTCCCTGGACAGAGGATCTTCATTAGTACCTAAGGAGGCCATGCAGACAGCTTGAGCCAAGTATATTCCGGCCTTTAATTGGACTACGAAGTAGAACAGGAACCAGAACTGCAGTCACTGTTCTCAAGATAAATTCCTACTGATTTTTGTGTATATGTGACTTGAACATGGGTAGCAGAATTCAGCCTTGTTTCCTAATCTTATATTTTTTGAGGCTTCCACACACGTTCTGATTTAATTTCTGCACTTTTGAAATACATCCCTTTTGTTTTTTCTGGTTTAGGAAGAAGAAATTTTGTGGATCAGTTTTCACAATTGTTTCCACGTTCAGAAAATATGGTTTATACTGCCAAAAGATGTCCCTTTCTTCTAATGAAGGAGGGTTTACTTTCCTTTCTTGAATACCTCCCTGTTCCTATAGACATATTGGAGACCTACAGTTATTCAGGATGATTTTCCAGGGCTATGCTGATGTCCATCAACCATGTTAAACCTAATCTGTTTAAGAAATCTCCAAGAGTCTGTCTCAACAGCCGTGATGGAGAAAACAAATTCTATGCCCAAGTCCTTTAAGGGCCTTTTGTTTGAGGCACAAATGACAAAGGACATATGAAGAAAGGTTACCTATTGGCTAAGGCGTGCTCTTTGGCCTTGAAATTAACTGGCTCACAATATCCTTGTCTGTATGGTTTGGCTTACCAAAAAAACTAACATGGACTTGCTCACAGTGTATACTGGGAAAGTCACTGTCCCTGGGGTCCCCCAGTTGTGTTCAGTAATTGCCTGGATATGTACTGTTTAGATCAGGCTAAAACTGTTCCAGGAAAAGGACAAGTAATTAAATATACATAGGCATATAAATATACATAGCACATCCTTTCTTAAGCCCATGTCCTGGTCCTGGTTTGTTGTTAGCACCTGAGGCAGACTCAGGTCACAGTACACAGCAGAGTTCCCAGGCTGTTGGAGGGAAAACAACACAGCTCCTCTCCAAAACTTCTTGCCTTTTCTTCTACTCTAGGCACTTCACATGAACTTATGATAGGCAGACATCCCTTAGGCATTTCCTAGTTGGTCTACTGTATTACCAGAAGTGCAGCACAGAATTTTAAAAGAAAAGAAATACATTGCCATGAATAAACCCAAATGAGTCATGAAAAGAAATCCTCCCTTAACATGTGTAAACATAAGTTAAATTTTCTATACCATTCTGATCCCTAAATCATCCATGTAGGCCCTCTTCAGTCCAGAATAAATGTGAGCAAAAATTATGCTATTTTTTAATGACTTCAACCATTTTAATTCACAGTCCTGGCATCTTCTCTGATTTTCACCATAATTTTTAAAGCTATGTGTAATTCTGTCCTTTGACACTTTTTCCTTACTTGACAAGTATTTCTCCCATTTTTTCCTCTTATTTTTGAGCATCTTCTTCAAACGTGTAAGACACACATAATCCACTTTTATACTGTTTACACTTCTTTAGAGCCTTTGTATTGAGAGATGTCCTATACTTGTTTTTACTCTTTGCCTAAGAGTGCGTCAGAATGATTCACCTTCCTGAATCAGCAGAATCACTGAATCCTTCCTGAAACCTGAATCATTGCCTCCAGCAACCTGTGTGCCTTCATTACTGCAGAAGCTCTTCAGAGGTTCTTGGTGTTTGAAGAGAGTGTCTTCAGGGTTCACAGTGCACACCACTACACACAGTCAGCTCTGAGCACCCATGTCCTTTAAGTCAGGGGGTGAGCAGGGAGTTGACAGGATATGCCTTATTCCAAAGAACCCAAAAACATCAAAAATGAGCCAGATAATTCACATCCTTAAAGTTCCCATTTCTCACCATGGAATTCAAAATTAAAGATGATTAGATCAGATGCAATTTTGTTTAAATAGCTTTAGATGCATCTCTAACTGAACCTGTTGTCTCATATGTTTCACTTGAACAGCTTTGAGGCTCAGAATTCCGGTTAGTCTCCAGTAGTGCTTCTGCTTGACACACACTAATCTGAATATTTACATTTGTACTCTCTCAGAAGCAAACTAATTCATACCACTTCTCATACTTTCCTCTCAGAGCACCATACAACCCTGAGCCCTGTATTATGCAGTTCCAATTACAGAACAGTCCTTTGTGTGCCATGGGATAGCCTTTGCATTACATGGGAGCAAAATTCATACAGGCTGCTTCTAAATATAGTCTATGCTCTTATACACCATGCAGCAACGTTGTCTGACAAACTCAATAGGACAGAGATGCTATTCTGTGTCCCACCTGGGTAGATTCCTGTCAGCAGAAAGAGCTAATTGCTCCCACTTCCATTTCTGGAGACTGTGCAGGGAGTATGCAATAAGTATTTCTGAGAATCATGTTACTTGAATTTAAAAATCTGAGTATCAACCCAATTTCACACTCTGTGACTTGGATGTTTAGTTTTAAAATGTATTGGTTTCCTCTCTTAAGTCTTATGATAACTAAATGTGCTACAATAAATAATTTAGGATTTTTTTTGTTTCATTTTTCTTCTCCAAGGTCATATTGTCTGTTCACAGGAAGCGGTGATAGAAAAAAATAACCACTTAGGTCATCCATATCAATTTTTTCACCAAGTGTTTTATTTATTTTTTCTTCTTTTTTATTTTAATAATCAGACTACGTTTCCTACTTTTTTTTCAACCTATTTTTCTTTTTCCTTAAAAATTTTCTAAGAAAAATAAGTATTATTAGAAGAAATTTTAACTTCTTATGACGTTTTCAAACTATAATAAATGTTATGCTGTTACTAATAAGTCAAGGCTACCCAGTGCCTGACACTTGGTTTTGTGTTTTGTATCCTCTCAGTAAAATCCAGCATTCTCTTTTTATTTTTCCTTTGTACTAAATTTTGGGTTGGAATTATCAGATATTCTAACAGCATTTTTTGGTATTTTTTTCTGTCTCCATTGTTTCACTCAACATTTCTGAGGCAGAAATATTTCAAGTTGTAATAGAGAACCCATATTTTTTTTCTAGTTAGTAAGTTAGACATCTGGTGCTCTCAGAATGTTTTAAAAGTTATACATTGTTTTTAGCAGTTCTTCTAGTTGGTGCAATTAATTGATCACCCCTTGTTCTCAGATGTGTCAGTTTAGTCTAACCTTCCAACCCTGAGAAATCAGATTTCTACTTTTTTTTTTTTTTAGCATCTTTTTCACTTTAGATGAAAATCATATTACAATCCTTTCTCATATGTAGTAGGCAAACAATGAACAAGATTTATCACTCAGCAGAGTCAAAAGAATTTCAGGAGATACTTACCTGTAATTCTGCTTTTCATTTCCTATGTGAAATCTGTCATACTGTGAATATGCCCGGTTTCCTTCCCAGTCCATTAATTCAATTCTTAGAGAATATTGCCTCTGACTTGTTATTGCAAAGATAAATTCATTCCCCAGCCAATGTTCACCTGATGGGCTACCAAAACCCTAGAATAAAAGTTGGCAAAATAAATAGATGTAATTATTGTAATTGGTAGAATCTTTATACAATAATAAAATCATTATTGCATTTTACCTTTACATTCTAGTTACTGGTCACAAGATATTAATAGTATGATGCAACATCCTTAAATGGCAATATTGAACAGTCAACTTCTATAATACATTTCATATGATGCTATAACTAATTAGCATTAAGACAATTAAACCAAAACAGAATTCTGCTATACACTATAAAAGGTTTAAAAGAGACTAATCTAGATTATACCCTGAATTCAAATTAGCTGTGATGGACAGCTCATGCTTTAATCTCTAAAAAATAAATTAATGTAAATTAATGTACCTCTGCTATGACTGTCTGTCACAACTGAAGGAAGGAGGGTTTTGGTTTAAAACCCTTTTTTGTATATAAGACCTGTTGGACAGGACACTGCCTGTGAAAGATCCCGTTATAATACGTATTTCTCTCATTCTTAATCTATTAAGGGTCATATTGCCTAAGATTTTATCTACTATAAAGCTTATTTTTCCTCATCCTGCTGAGGTGGCATAAGATATCTGATATATGTGTTATTTCATTTTAAGATCTTTAACTTAAGGAGTTAGGAATATTTCTATAGACTATCCAAAGCACAGGAAAGCATACTGTAACTTTATTTTCTAAGCATGAAAAATAAGCAATAGTAGAAAATTTAAGGTACTTAATTCTCCTCACATTTCATATATTCAGATGGTCTTATTTCCAATTAAGCAAGCTATCCACTTTTCAAACATGGAAAAATAAAGAGAAAGTGTGACCATTTTTCAAACTGCACTCTTAGACTGATATTTTTGTGCATCTTCCAGGTTTTAAAGTTGTATAAATTTTAATTGTTTTACCATATTAAATTTAAAGTTTCCATTAATGTAACGAATTAATTTACTATATATTAAAATTACTGTTCTTTATAAACTATTAGTTTAGTCACACCTGGGAACTGCTAGCTTCATTTTTTTTTGTCCTCTTTAAACAGTAGATATTAAAATTGTAATCTATTTCTATGAAGATCTACTTCAACATGACTAGCTCATGCTTATTCATATTTCTCAAGCTAGGAAAAATGAGAACTGGAAACGTGCTGGTTTGCCTATACTGATATCCCAAGAATGTTTGTAGAAGACCCTTGTGAAATTTTCCTAATCAAATGAAATGAAAGATTGGATTACGTTCTTGTCTTTGATGCAATTCACCCTCCGTTGCTAAGTTGTGACTGTCAGATATATGAAAGAAACAACAGAAAAGAACAGTAAAACATTTCTGCTTTTGGAGCAGACTAGACTGCATCCAATCTGAAGTATTTTCCTTCATCATTCACAATGGTACATTTCTCTCTGTAATAACAATTGACATTTACTCCCAGTTTCAAATCACAAATTAAATCACGTGATCTGTCATTAATTGATTCATTGCAATTTTCAAGAACAAATGTGAACATTTCCAGAGGGCATTTATTTTTTAAAGGAGGGCAGTATGAAAAGACTTCTTTTGGACTAGAAGTTAGGGAAATATGTCTGTAAGAAACATTGGAAAGAAATCAACATCATGTACGATGTTTTAGTCACTCCTAATGTGAGATGGAAACACTGAAAATACAGTCCTCTCTCATTTGCATTCCTCTTTCACTGTCCAGGCTCCAGCCTCAGCTAGTCAGGGCATATGAGGATGAAATCCTGCCTCCCCAGTAGGTGTGCTGCCCCTGTTTGAAGCTGCATCATAGCTAAGACTTTACTCAAGCAAAGCACAGGTATCCTAGCTGTAAACTTCTAAAGAAAATGAATTTGAAAACCTTGGACTGTGATGAGTCTCAGAGAAGACTCAAACTGAAATATAGAAGGATACTATTATTTGGCATTTCCTTTCCCGCACATTATTTAATTATGTCCTCCTTTTCAAATAGATAATTTCCTATTTAAGCCCCTGTAAATTTGGTTGTAGCTAATCCTGTCAAAACCTTGCTTTGACCACATCAGTCTCACAGTGTGAGCCCTGCTCCGCAAGCTTTCCCATAATGATGCGTCTGTATCTCTAACCTACTGCTTTGATTGTATTTACATACATATTTGACTTTGTAAATACTTCCCTAAAATACAAGGGCTTGTTCCTCACCAGCATAAATAAAAATGCAGCTGAATAGCTTTCAACCTTTTATACTTGTTCCTTTGGTCCTTTTATAGAATCATAGAAAGGTTTGAGTTGGAAGGGACCTTATAGATTATCTCATGCCAACCACACTGGAACACCTCCCATTAGATCAGGTTGTTCAAAAACATTTCATCTCCTTGACTTATCTCTCTGCCCTGTGACTCTCACACATGGTCAGTCCTGTTCCAGAAACTTTGGCAGTGCCACACCAGAGCAGCCAGTGGTTGATCTCTGATCAACATCTTTTGCCCATGGTCACTGCCACTTGTCACAGAGGAAGGGAAAACATGCTTTGCGGTGACTACCCTGCAGATGCTTTTCCCCCCTAAAATCCAGAAGTCAGAAGTTGGTTTATCATTGAAGCATAGGTGTTTATATACCAGCTAAAATATATTTCTTTGATATCCGTATGGTTTCTTATTCACAAAAAATATATTGTTCCTATCAGCTCTCTCCCTTTAAAAGAAGATTCTCAGGAAGTCCTTTCTCCTATTTTCCCAGTGCTGGCAAGCAGAGGGGACTTCCCTTTGAACTGTGGCTTTATTGAACTATATTTGTCTTATCTTATTTAGATTACAGCCTATTCAGGATGTAATACATGTGGCTTTTTTAACATTGTGTTCCCATATGTGTTCTACATAAACTCCAGACACCGTATATAATTATTCTGAAATAATAATAATTTTTCTTCACATTTACACTTTCTTCTCCCTTTTCTCACATTATTACACTAAGATGAGAATCTATCACTAAGTGGTTTGCTCCCCTGACCAGAGGAAATGAAATTGCAGCAAAAGAGAACAGAAGGAATATAAAAAAAAATATAAAAAATTTATGGGGAAAGTCACTACATAAGTTACATGAGAAAGAGCTATGTTATTGAAACTCAGTAGAAATTACTAGACTAAAAATTATTCGTGTTTCGTTCGTACTGCTGAATCCAAGTAATAGTTTCGCTTTACTGAAGAACAGCATTATTGGAACCAATTTTCATTAAAAAAAAAAACACACACGACAACTGTATTTTATTTCTTTGTCATGAGCAACTTCTTTTTAATTAAACTCCTTGCTGCTGCGAAACCAAGGAAGTAAGTGGAATACAAAAAGTAACTCTGAAGGAAGGAACGTTCCTAAGAATGGGTAGTATATTTTATTAAACACCTAATATGTCTGGAAAAGCAAACAAACAGGTATTCAGAGCTTTCTTAGATCTAAATCAGACAGGATTAGTACATTTATGCAAAGCAGAGTTGAGAACGGTAAAATTTCATTATGCCAAACTCAGCTGTTTACATCTTGTCTGCAATTTACTGCCCCTGTTTCAGATGTGAATAAAGACTTGCATGGTCACTGTATTTTCCAGATATTTGGGCTTACTGCATAACTACACAGCTTTTCTTTTTTATATCTTACTTAGACTGCCACTGGTAAAAGAACACTACTACTTTGACAAGATAGCTGCTTTTGTGTGCAGAGGAAAATGGCATATTGTTCTCAAACAAACAAACAAAAAATGAAGAGCATGAATTAACTTTTAGTTTCCATTCCCAACCCCAAGGGTGGCATAGAAAATGGTAGTAAAGAAAGATCATGCCAGACTCTTTTGATTTTTCTTCAGTGTCTTTAACCTTCAAATACAGCTCAGAATTTTATCTTCAAATACATTTTTTTTTCTTCAGCCAGAAAACTTAAGGAAACAAGCTTATGCAACTGTGATGCCCACCTGACTGCTACTTTTGCGCAATGCCTTATGAACACTTTTGAGGATGGGGTAGACATCTCACAAACATGAAGTTTAGCAAAGTTTCAGGAGAACTGCTGCCTGAGACAAGTAGCCCCAGGGAGAAAGGCTGAAGCAGCAGCTCTGCAGTTGCCCATTCCAACTACCTCTATCAGCAGGCACAGACCAGCCAGCCAAGTGCAGATGCTTACCACATATTGCCTCTGAGGGATCCTTAGACATCTGGGAGAAATTTGAGGGACATAAAAGGTGAACTCAAGCTATTGCCACAGAAAATCTTAGGAAGTAACAGAGATTCAGGGAGATTATTAATAAAGTGAATGGGACTTCTATGTAGTACACAGAACAAAAAATCCACAGAAAAGCAGACCTCATTAGTCTTGCTGTTCATGAGGCAATTCAGTAATCTTTCAGTACTGAAAATCAAATAATGAAAGCCAAGCATTTTAGTTAACAGAACAGTTATGCCCATACTGTTGCTCAACTCTGTGGGTTGCCAAGTGATAAGATCACTTCAGCCTTGCCAAAAACCATGTTTGCTAATTTCTATGGACTAGAAGTTTCATTTTGAGAGTAGCCTTGGGCATAGTGTTGTATCTTAAAAGTTAAAATTAGGAGTCACCTATTCCTGACCCAAACCTGTCACCTGTCATTAAATATGTTTGTTTTCCATTACATATCGACTCTGTCAACATACTTGTCTTATTTATTTATTATTCATATGGCTATAACAGATACTTCGTGTTAAAAGCTTTGCACTTAAACTCAAGGAAGTACTTGAGGTGATCCAAGTTATCCTCAGCTATCAATCTACTAGGAGAAGGAACATCTGTATTTTGTGGATGTGTTTGTAGTTAACTACATTTTAAGTCCCTTTAAAACCCAGAAGTTTTTAAGTACTGTTCCAAAATTGCATTTTAAGTGACTAAGTGACACTATTTTGTTATTATCTTCCTATATTTCGTCCATTATATGTTTCCAAGTACAGGAATTTACTCCTTAAACTTTATATTTTATTCCAAAAAACTCATTTTGCGTTTCCATTAAAATCTGCATAAGGTTTTGGGATGATTGGCAAACCAGACACTTTAAGTTCCCACAAGAGTGGTTATCATAATAGGGAAAGGCCAGAAATTTCCAGAAGTTTTCAAAGCTTTCATACATTTTCCTCATTAGCGCTCTATGGACGTTGGGAAACTTCTTGCATTCACTAATGTGCTTTCATAACTGCCCACCACTAGTCACAGGCAGGATACACAAATATTTGCACTGACCTAGCATAAATTATTTTCTTGTTTCATTTTATTGTTCACAAACTGGAAACACTTATATTTTTGCTGCTGCTGAAAAACTGCATTATGATTGTACTTTCGCCAAGTTTGATCTTAGTTGATGAAGTTAGTTAAAAAGATGTAAAAATCACAATAAGTCAGCAGTTTTTAAAAAAGGAATAATCTGGTAATGTTTCGTACTACATTTAGAAAGATTGTTCTTGTAGACATGATAACACAACTTATTTTCAGACCAAAGAAATCAGTAAAATTCTGTATTTCTGTTAATTTTAATTCCATACATGTACTAGGATGAAGCAAAGGAGTTTTCTGGTTCTTTATGCCTATAGCTACATAGTAAATTGTTAAATTGTATACATTCAGACATAATGCCCAACTGTTATGTTAAAAAAGTAAAAAAGAAAAAAGTATTTTTTCCCATTATATACATTAATGCACTTAGCACCCAGAATCACAGAGAATAGTACCATATTTTATAATATTTACTCTAGATGACATCCAGGTCCTACATCAGCTCATTTCCAATTGCACAATCATTAACAGAGACAAAAGTACTAAAGAGTCATGAGTACAAAGAAGCTGAATTCAGTACTGGTTTAAAAATGACCTGAAGAATTTACAGAGTTGATACTTATTCAAAAATAATAAGTAGGGTGCAAAAGAGTTTTATTAGGTTTGGCAAAAGCTGTGGGGGTATTCTGCTTGAATCATGTTACTCCAAGTTCATTAAACAATTATCTCTTACTTTATTTATTTTGTCTGATAATGTTCATAGGAAGCTTTGACTTCTTATAGACAAAACAAAATTGAAACCAGACTCAGTCAATATATCCTATGGGTTCATCTCCTGTCAGACAATTCATTGAATAAAGCAGATAATAATTCAGTGTTTTAAAGCAGCAGTGTCTTCCAGAAGACAAAGTATATTCAGCTCCTTTTGCCTCAGCTGAGAATGTGGAATGGATTTTGTTTAAGAAGATAATTTCTAAACCATTCAGTTTACTTCTCCATTTCCACTGTGTCAAATTATTCATTGTATATATATATTTAAATACAGAAATAACTTTAATTTTCCTCAAAGAATGAGTTAAAAAATGTTAACTTTAAAAAATTAGTAAAATATTTATAATTATTTCTATGAAATACCCATAAATATTTGGTGGAAAGTTTTAAAAATATGTTTGGAAGCCAGAGGTACCTTCTGAGAAGACTAAAATAAAACAAGTTACTTTCAATTTAAATACAGAACCGAATGTCTCCACCAGCGTTCCAAGTTTGAAAAGTGCCTCTCGCAATCTTGTTCATGTCCTGCAGCAGTTCAGGTTGCAGCACTTCATTCTAAACCAAACGTATCAGTAAACATATAGAAGTTAAATTCACTTTTTCCTTTCTCCTTCCCAAACACACACAGAATCAGCAGTACCAGCCTTCCCCATGAAGAAGAATCCCAGCATCAGAGCTCAGGTTTGAAGTGCAAACCTACACAACTGGTACCACTGGCTTGGTGATGTGCCCCAGACAACTAAATTTTCTGCCACTGATACATATCAAACATCTAATCCGGCCCAGCCAGATTGCACATCACTGGGGCACTAATAACTGAATGACACTAGAAAATGACTGACACCAGAGTTAAATAATTATAGCACTAATATGACATGAATCCCAAGGTGAAGGGCTGTTCCAGTGAGTCCCAAATGGAACTGATAAGGCAGTAGATGCACCTCCCTGAAGAGAAAGCTGTGCCATGATGAAAGCACGCAACTGTCATTTGGAGGACAGCAGAGCAGATACCTAACGATCTCTGCTAAAACTCTACTGAATCTTCAAATCACTAATTAAAAGCAAACATGCAAACAAAAACCTCTCAAAATCTCACCCGGATGTTGTACAATAGCATGTCCATTTTTGGTAAGAAAATTTCTTTAATAAACATTAATCTTAATGACGGTATTCTAGGAAAGGCTGTTACCATGGTTATGCTTAAGAATTAAGAGAAATATTTGTTTAATTAAGCTGAAATATTACATACAATTTATTAAAAGTCTTACATGTAAGGAATACCCTACATGGTTCTATTAACAGACTTGAAGAGTACATGGGCCTTATCAACATACACCGATGGTGTAAAATTAAAGCACTGAAGGCAGAGTAAGCAAAAGTGCCAACACCACTCTTGAAACTGGTGTTATCCAGCAATATTTGCATAGTAAAGACTGCTCAGTGTAACATAGTTAAAACACAACTGTGCTACTGTTAAAACAACACTGTTTAATTTTACTTCCAAAAATATTCAAAAAAGTAAAGATGAGTCCTTGTGCGGTAACAGCTCCATTGCCCAATCTAGTGATCCAAAACTCTCTGAAACAAATATGGTTTTGTCCTTGCTCCCTTAGATCATGTAGTAGAAATGCACACTGTAGCTTAAGCCTTGGTCAGAACCCGATTACTTTCATGAACACGTTTTCATAGAAGTGAATACTGTCTCTCATCATTTTGATATCATGTCTGTCTTCACTGAACATGCTTTAGACCTCAGCAGAAGCAGAGAACATGCTTTCTCTTTCTGTAACACTGATGAAAGCAATAATCATCTGAGTAACAGCATGAGTCAGAAGTGACTTTTTAATAAAGTAGCGTGACATGTAATTCTTTATCAAAGAGGTGTGGGTCTCCATGAAAGGCATTACTCACAGAATATCTTAATGCACATTCCAGTCACTAAAAATCATTTCCTTATATTCAAATTACTTTGTAAATATTTCAAAGAAACAAATGACTTCCATGCCATATATCCCAGTCTCTTGAAGTAAATGACTTTTTCAGATGCAGACAATTTGTAACTCATGACTTCGAAGTGTACTGTCATAAGGAAAGTACTTGTGCCTATATGTCACAGTTATTCATATCTGAAGTGTGCCTTTTTTATCCCTTTGCACTCCTAATTCTCATGAGCTTATCCATTTAACATAATAATTCTACTCCTCTCCCTCTCCCCCTTGCCCCCCATCTTGTTTGTTTCCAGTACAGAAGCAGCACACCTTCTGTCTTTTCTAAGGACATGTTTTCCCTAGCTCTTGCCTTTCTCACATATCCATCCTTTCCTCTATTTTTCAGGAAAGACCATGCTGACATTGCAATGTATTTTATATAATTCTTTGCACTACTGCCAGGGAAAAAGGTGAATCAGTTTCTGCAGAAAAAAATAAAATACAGGATGTGTCTCCAACTCTACAGATAGGTATATAGATAGACGGATAGATGGAGCACAGGTAGTGCTCTGAAGGCTCTCCTGCTTTCAGGAAACCTTCTATATTCTTTTCCTAATCCCACATTATCTTCAAAATGCCTCATGTTCTATGATCCAGCAATTCTTCTCTTCAGACCTGTTTCACTCAGCCACAGAAGGAAGGAGAAACTGTTCTGAAGTGTGCTCTGAACAGTCCCTACCTTGTTGCTGAGATGAGGAAAGCAGAATAGAATAACTTAGAGCAAAAATTTCTTGCCTCTGAAAACAAGGCAAACTTGTGCAAACTGCCATTTGAGAATGGCCCATTACACCTAACTACTTGGGCATTATTTAGGGAATTAAGTCAGACCAAAAAAATTAACATTGTGGATTTTGTGTCAGAAGTCTGTGTTCACACTCAGGCTATAGCCCTGTTCAGTGTGCTAGCACAGGTATGGTAAAGGAGTTGAGGAAGGAGAAACTGAATCAAATGCAAGTAGGACCACCATCCTCTTGATACCTTCCGTGCAAAAGAGGGAACCACAGGCCTTCTTGGCAGAAAGACGTAAGATCTTCTTATAACATCCTGTTAGCTAGTTATCAGGAGCAGCTGCATATCTTTGCTGTTGGTGTAATTCTTCATAGTCAGATGATTTTGGGGTAATAACTGTGGAGATGAAAATTTCTTCTAATATGAGAGCAGTCAATGATCACACTTTTCAGGTTTACATATCTGACTTTTTTTTTTTAAAACAGACTTTACAGGATCTGACATATCTAATGTACATATGTTATGGTTTTGTTGTTTGGCTTATGCTTCCTTAAGTTAATGTTTGTGACCAAAACAAACAAACAAACAAAAAGATTGACTTGAATATAGCTCAAGCCAAAATCAATGGAGGAAACAACTTACTGTTGTAAAACCACAGGCACGTTGGTAGCTAGGAATATCTAGCTATTACATGTATCTACATTTTCAACACGAAGATAAAAGTTTCCTAATTTTAAATTCCTGTCAAAACTGAAAATCCTTATCTGAAAAGTATATGAATACAGTTAGGTGAAGTTAGTCTCAATAGCCATTGCTGTACTTGACATCCTGTGAAGCCATTGGGCTGCATTATATGCTTGCAATGGAACATACTATTTAGCTCACAGTAATTGCTTTTCTTTACCCTAACGGGAAAACATTAGCATCAATGAAGATTCAAAAAATGTGGTTTTGACAAATTCATCTAATGTGGAATAGTCACAGATAGAGCAGTGTAACCATCTTCAGAGCTGTTATTTGATAGTATGTGAGCTCTCTTTCAAAGAACATGGGAATATGGCAACGTGTCAGTAATATTAGACTACTGTGAACACAAGTGGTGTAAAGATTTTGTGGCCATATCAGTGCATAACAGCTTAATTACTGATAACCCACAAGAGGATATATAATTAATTTAGAATAACTAGATTTAACAAAACTGAGAACTATAAAATATATTTTTTCCATAATACGGACATTCAAATTTAAGTGCTTTTTTTTTTTTGATCAAGAACATTCTACTCAGCCAAGCCATATGGTTTATGTATTTTTCGTTTTAAAAATAAACACATCTGCATCTGAAGTTGTTCTCCACTAAAATAATGGAACAAAAATCATAAAGCATACACAAACAACTTAAAAATGTGCCTTGTGCATTGCTTTTTACGCAGTCTGTCTCACATGAAAGAGAAAGTGATGAACATAACAATCTAATGTGACTGGAAGGGGCCAGAGCCCTGTCTGTATTTTTTTTTTTTTTTTTACTGTTTCTTGTATTTGGGGAAAAAAGGAATCTGCATACTCTTTGTAAATGGACAAAATTGCAACAGAGAAATATTCATCATCAATTAATGTTCCAAAAGGGAACAGTACAACAGCTTGAGGTTTTGCCTCTTGGCTCAAGTTAAACACAATGTTAATTGTGGTGAGGACTTATTTTTAGATAGAAAAAAAGTTCAAGTTAATATTGCTACTGAGGCAATATGTAACAAAACAAAAGTCAGAATTCAGAGATAGCTTGAAAGGTGGGCAGAAACAATTGTACCAAAAGTGAACATAGGAACAGCTGGAGACCACAAAAGGAGTTAGTTAGGAGACCACCTTCTAAAACAGGAGTTAGACACTTTGAAAATAAAAATTAAATATAAGCAATGTCTGGAAATTTTCAAAATGAACATGGCAGTCAGAAATAAAATCTTTGTTAGAGCCGTAGCTCTTGCTATGAATAGTTCAGGCAGACTCAGAAGCCTAAATACACAGCTTACACTCTGTCAGACTTGCAAGGACTGGTGAATAAGTGAGTTAACCATCAATCTGACTGCCACAAGCCAGAATGTCTCCAAGAAACTGGGAGAGACTTATGTTTGAGCTAGAGCTTACTCACAGAAATGATGTGTAGTAACCATATCAAAAAGGGTAAAAACATCATGCCAAGAAGAAAATTAAAGACTTACTTACAGTGTGTAGAGGAGTTCAGATGTCTTTTAGGTAAGCATAAGGCGTGGTTCACAAGACTTGCTACACCAGTTATAGTTCACTGAGGCTCTGAGGAAAGTCAGATTACTCCAGATAACATAATCCAAATGCCCACTAGAGCTGCATTGAGAAATATTTCCTGAGAAAGTTCTGATAACCACCTCTGTGGTCCAGCTCTCATTAGGCCACGAAAAAGCCAATTATCCTGCTCTAGCATCATACCACATAGGCACTATAGAGCTAAAGATCAATCTGACCCAGTATCTTTAAGAAGAAAAAAAAGAAGAAATCCCAACAGAAATAGAAGTGGTTTTGTAGATGTACTTTTCAGGCACACACAGATGCTAGTGATGACTTCTAAGATAAATTGGCAGCACATTTGTTTTAAGCACTGAACTGGTGTTGGACTCAGATACTAATCAGGAACATGAGGTTAAGGGGGTGTGAAATTTACTGCTGTGGTTAGTTCTTGCCTCAAAGAACCAAAAGAAGAACCAGCTGCTGGTCATGAAGATAGGGGGTGGTTGCCATAAAGTTGCCATAAATGCAGCTGTGGGTCTAATATACACTTGTGATCCCAATCTAGATCATGACATTATGAATGATTAAGAAAGTGATAGATTTGTTTCATTAGAGAAAGGAAATGGCAATACTGTAGTAATAAAGGCATGCAGTACAATTAAATACTGACATACAGGGAAAAAAAAAAAAAAAAAAAGAGGAAAAAAAATGTCAAGGAAAAGGATTGCTGTGAGCTGGCCAAGGCATGCAATTTCAAATACCTACTGAGAGTCTTTACTCAATGACAGAAAGAAAGAAAATATTTTAAAGGTCTGAGGAAGCCCCCAATAGACTCGGCTCCCTAGAACCCCCCCCTAGGAAACTGATAGTGAATGTTTAGATATTGAGCATGGAATAATTTCTGTGAGATTCATGGAAATTTTTAAACTAGGCATGCTGAAAGGCTAGAGAATAGGGAATCCAATATCCATCACCCAATTTGGCAAAAATGGAGACAATGACTGGGAAAGGTATATTTATCCAAGAACTGAAAATCTGGAATTTGAGAAAGAAGTCTCAATAGCCAAGTTAGTACATGACCTAATCCTTTGTTTGGATGTGATTACTGCTAATGACCGCCTAATAAATGCCAGAAAATGCCTTAGAAATTCAGCCTGTAGAAACCCCCTTTCTAAAAGTGGCTCAGGTAAGCAACACTTTTTTTTTTTTTTTTTTAAAAAGACATTCTCTTTCCAGAAGTCATAACTCTAATTCCCACTTCAAACAAGGAAATATGAAAAATGGTAGAAACCTGCTCCAGGGTGATATTAGCTGCTGTTGTTAAAGGCATTACTTGATGCTCAACTTTAAATGTTTCTCATAAGAAACAAATAGTAACATGGAAAATCCCCTGCAAATACTGGTAAGAAAAAGACAGGAGGAGGAACTCAAAAGGATTTGCTCTGAATTTCTTCAAATTTGTATAATTGAATATTTAAAAGTGAAATGGTCCAAGAGAATTTGTAGTCAGAAATGAGTTCTTAGGAGTGAATGCAAAAATTATACTGCATGGCACATGACCGAGGCCAAAAATGAACGATACTGGTAAGCACTTAGGCCACTGAGAAAGAAGACGGCATCACCAGTCTTGTATAGCAGAATAAAAGTGAAGAAAAGGATTTTTATTCATCAGCTACTCTTTTAGATACCAAAGAATGTTTGATTTTATTTTCCAGAGCAAAGACTGGACTCCAGTAGCAATGGAGCCAAAAGAAAAAGAAGAAAAAGTTAATGCCACTATTGCAATATCACTGACTTTCTGATGATTAAAGTATCGATTGAGCTGTGTATTTCCTAATTTTGAAATATTTATAGCTACTTTGTCTCTCTATCAATGTGTTTCTTGTGTTGGTGTCTGGAATATACATTGAACAGAAATTCAAGTAATTCTATGTACACTGAAGGCACCAGCATGAAACTGAATAAAAGACAATGATTGTCTCAAAGAATGTCTGCAGGGTGAATTGGTGCTGGGTAATTCCTGTAATCCAGCAGTGCTGTCACTCACCTCTGTAGAGATTATCCCATGTTGCCGAGAGAAGCTGTGTATGCCCCATCCCTGGAGGTGTTCAAGACCAGGTCGGATGACGCCCTGGGTAACTTGATCTAGTGGGTGGCATCCCTGACCATATCAGGGGGTTTGGAACTAGATGATCTTTAAGGTCCCTTCCAACTCAAGCCATTCTATGATTCATTCTACGATACACCCTTTCTGAGTTACCTGCTGTAAGGATCTCAGTTTATAGTCAGAGAAAATGTGCAATGGCTTCCTAAAACTGGACAAGCCAGTAACTTGTAAGGGTACTTGCAGTACTGCGGTCTGGTGGACTAAGTCCCAGCTCAAAAACTGTCAGTCAGTACCTGTTTGTAACTGAACAATTCCCACACTTTTCAAGATTCTTTTCCAATACGAACCAAATGCACTGAAAGTAAAAGAATCCCCAGAGACTTATTATTGTTGTTATTATATTGTTATGATATTGTTTATTTCTGTTAGATTAGAGGCCCTAGTGAACTACTAGCACAACAAGAATGTCTTAGCAAATCTGGAAAGCAATGTCTGAACTTATTTTAAGAAACATTGCATCTCCTACCATACTACCTCGCTTCCATTGGAAGAAACAGCAGGCGGATATGTCAGGAAGGAGCTATGATGTGATCTAATAGACCCTGGACACACTTTCTGAACAATGAGGGAATTGTTACACCAGTGGTGCTCTTGAAGCTCATAGTCCATCACATTTCAGTAATCTGCAGAGTTTCCACTGTCCTCCATCATTTTGTTCATATAAAATATTCTCAGCTAGGGACCTCAATTAGTTACTTTAGTAAAACGGTTCAGAAAAGCAGAGACAAACCTACATCCCAACTTTTCTCATTACTCCTAGGATAATTATCAGTAAAAGATACTTTTTTGTTTGGTAGAAACAAAGTATCTCTTATAAGAAAGACTATGGTATCTGTAAGGAAAAGCAAAATTAATTCAGACTGCATGAACCAGACAAAAACTTCATAATCCAATTGTTAACAGGTTCATACCATTGCAAAGGAAATTTTTAAAAAGAAGAGCTGTTATTTTTACGTGGTCAAAGAAAAACCTCAGGAGAAAATACCAGAGTAAATCTCAAATAACTAATGTAGTGTCTATAAGTTAAAACAACAGATATGTAGAGAGCAAGTTAGTTAGCATATACAAATTCTAATTTCCTCATAAGTAAAACTAGTATAATCTTAAAATTTCTGGTTCCCCAAATAAATTATGTTTTAAATCTTATTTGACTCCAAACCAAAATAGAGTAGAATAGTTTTCAAATTTTCTGCTAACTTAAAACTCCAAACAGAATCCAATTTTTTATTTTTTTATGAATTCTAAAAAATTGTGTTCAATTTTGAAAATAAATTCAAAAATATTTGTCATTTCAACATTATTTTTACTTCACATATATTATGAAATAGATTACATCATCTAGTTTTCCATAGTAGGAGAGATCTGATGTCAACAATCCAAATAGCTAATTCTATCCCTGTAACTTATATTTTCCAGTGATATACAAATATTGAAAACAAAGGATCCATAGAATCCAAAAGGACATTTTGGTTAAATAATCTGATATTTTTTTTTTTTCTGAAATAATAAGTTCCATAACAGAACTTTTTCCCATATAAATTATTACTGATGTGAGATTGTTTTCTTTTTAAAACATTTTAAATTCTGTTTTCATATGGTGCTTTTTGAAAAATGTTGGAAAAAAGATTTTCCTATTCCAAGCTGATAACATAGTTCTGAAAATTTCATTGGGAATGTCACCGTAATATAAGCCAGTCCGCGGGGACTCAACGAAAAAGAGCAGCTCCATCAGGAAGTGTGATCAGTGAGCAAATGAAAAGCTCAGAAGTTATTTAGACTGGAGTAAATTTTTTTTTTTTTTGAGTTTGCAATGGGAAAATAGCCAGCTAAAGTCATGTCATCTGTAATTTGGTAAGTTATTTATTTTCTTTTAATCCTATCTGAAGTATCAACATTTCCAGTACATTGGCTTGATTGGCAGAGGTGTTGTATGGCTTGGGATAGACCCCAGTAAAACTCTTCATTCCTATCTAAGATGCTCCAAGTTCTGAAGGAGTTCCCCTTAGTTCAAAACATCCATGCTTTAGGAACATCATCACATCCTCATTACACCTTAATATCACAGCAAGTCAAAACTTCAGAAGGGCAGACAATAATATTCTTTACTGCATATGCCTGAGCATGACCTCATTTTAATTTTAGTAACTGGTCTGACAGAAAGCCTACATCATGGGAAATAATACCCAACTAATTGAGTAAAAAGAATATTACGACTTTAAAAAGTAACAGACTTGAAAAAGGTAGCTCATAAAAGATTACTTCAGACCATTATAGACAGACCTATCAGCATAAGACAGTACTATTTGACAGTACTATTCAAAATGTAACTCTCCTGTGAACTGTACAGCTATTCCATGTTTTTCACCTTACCATTTTGTATTCTTTCCAGCCTTTTTGGAAATCCAAACTCCCGTCTTCTCGGTGCTGTATAACTGTCCATCCTCCTCCAGCTATTTCCATATTGCAAAAGACCTGTGCAGTAATAAAAAAGAAGAGATACTTGCTTCGGAATTCTGTCATTTTAGACGGGGGAAAAATGTGAATAATGGCATTAAGGAAGTCTGTTTTCCTATGGATTCATGCCTCATTCTCACGCCCCTCATTAGAGCAATCTGAGCTCTTCTTATGTTCAGTGTAATTCTCCCTGTAAAGTTTCCTGTTCGTTCAGCATATTACACAAGAATATTTCCCCATCATCTCCCTCAGCATCCTCAGCTTTCCTCTTCACATTCCCTTCATGTTCCTTCTGTACTTTCTCTGCAGTTCCCCTGAAACTACTGCCTTCTCCTAAACAAAGAGGTGTTTTTTTCAGTGATAATAATGCTTCCTATAGCTTTTATCACATTCTAAGAAAGAAGCTTTAGGAATTCTTACAGGAAATACTGATTCAAGGAGTCCAAAATGTAGCAAAGATGAGATTATTCTGGTTTGATTTGCATTGTAATGTGTCAGTGTGTCAGGTAGTGTCTGAAAACACAGATAACTGATCTCAGTCTAACCTGTTTTGCGAATGACAGAGAACATAGGAACAGACTCAAGTACAGAGGTCTTATCACATTAACACCTGTACTGAACCTCTAAGATCATATACTGCCATCAATGCACTGATAAAATTCTAACTTTGATACTGAAAGTCTGTGTATTAAGGGTAATTTAACAATTTAGCAATTTTGCTGAAGCTTGATGCTAGAATATTGTGTCATTTGAAATCCATTAACAATCTTAAATATTTAAAATGGATATTATTATTTATTATTTTTCCACTCATTACATTTTTTACATTTTTTACATTTTACATTTTACTTTACATTTTTTAAAATTATACAAGATAAATTATGAAAAATTATGAACACTGTTTAGCCATTCACTTTTCTTGCTGTGTGGCAAGTGATAGTACTCATTATTGTAGGACACTTGATTGTAAGACCCAACTAAGTCTCTCAGTGCTACCCACTGAAGCAAATTTTCATTCCCAAGTGTTCATCAATCACATAATGGCACTGCAGCTATCCTAAATGTCACTTGACTGTGCACTTGTATAGTTATATTCACCTTTTTAAGAAAGATGTTAATATGTAAGAAGGTTGAAGAGGTGTCATCTACCTGCTTAGCTTCTGGCATTCCCATCAACAAGGCAACACTGGACGGTAACTTAAAGCTTTAAGTTGCTTTGCCAAATTGAAGGTTAGTGTCCAATACAGTTAAATAAAAATTCTTCCTTCAGTTGACTAGAGAACCATCTTCCACCCTCAGGCAAAACAATTTGAAATATTTCCTACTCATAAGCATCGTCATAGTAATCCTGTGCAAGTGCTTTTGTTTTAATTTGCTCTAGGCATGCCAAATGAAGTCCCAGTGTAGGTACAGGAAGGAAACAGAATATTGAACAGTGCAAGCATGTGAACTTGATTTAGGGAAACCACAAGAAAACCCACAAATGATTGCTTGACAAACATTTTGGTACTATTCCTCATTCAAGGAAGACACTGTAAGTCAAAACATTTATCTACAGGATTTAAATTTTTTTTAGACTGATTTATAGTGAGAATTCTAAATGATGGATTCACTTTCCTTATAAGTCATTTCAAGCTGCTATGAATCTTCTGCCAATTTTTAAAGCATTAAATCCTCATCTTTATTAACGCTACTTATTTTAAAGATGAAAAAAAATGTGTAAGTTTTTTTTTATTATTATTATTATTCTAAAATATAACAAAATACCTATTAAAATACTCTGGTGTTTTTTAAATAATATAGCAGATTAAAAGAGAAAACTGCATAGTGAAAGAAAGATTTACAGCAGCACGTAATTCACTAGCTTTCATTGTGTGGTCTGGCACTTTACATGGTGGTAGACACAAACACCTGCCATATTAGAAGGATTGCCAAGCTCCTTATAGATGTTTGCTGCTTATAGTTCTAGCCAACAAGTGTCCTGGACTGGCTTCTGTCCCAGACAAGGTCAGAGCACTCAACCATTAAACAACTTCTAACATGTTCTGATGTTTAATCCTCTACCAAAAAAGAAAAGGAGGAAGAAAAGTGATTTTGAATTTTTATTCATCTGTAGATTCTGAGTTTATCATCGATGAAACAACCCAATTTAGATTAAAAAGGTATCCAAAGCAGTGCACTGCTGCCTTCCTTAAATGCATGGGTAAAAATGCCCAACCTATTGAAAGGCATATATGGGATTATTAGTACATATTTAAACTTTATGGACTAAATTATTATAAACACTACAATACTCATTTAAAGATCAGAACAATTCTAGACAAAAGGAGAGGGATTACCTTATACTGTACTTTAAGTGCTTGCACACTAGTCTACATTGTCGGCTTGTAGCAACAAGCTCAAGATCAGCCATTTGTGATTCAGGGAATGTCTTTACTATGCAGATACCAAGGATGTTGGTAAGCATGCCAGAACCACAGTCTCCACAGTGTATGTGGTCTGCATGTAGTTAATGGGCTAAAATTCTGGCAGATACACCCAGAGAAGTCATCAATGTGAAGCTGGTAGGCAGTCCACAGGCAGAAAGCAGGGCGGAAGGGGTTGAAGGCTGAGTTCATGCCAATGCAGAATTTTTGCACAGTTGTAAGGACACAGCTATAAACACTGCGCTATTAACATGACATTTTCAATGTAGTACACACAGAAGTTAGTAGAAGTCATCCTTGTGATAACTTTGGAGGGTGATCTTTGGAGCAAGTAGCAAGAAAGTCCAATACCATGGGAAAATGTGATCAGCATTCAGAGCTGTCCCCTTGGCTTCCTTCATCTCCCTAAACAGTGACAATTTCACCCTCACTGCCCCTCCCCTCCTCAACAGCCACTGTTTCCCCAGTAGCTGACCTTATCCTTTATGGGACACTGAGAGGACTCTTCTTGCCTGTGCTGTCACTATGACCCAAGGACAATCATCTGTCAAACACCATGAGGCATTGCACTCACACACACAAACACAGACTCCAAAGTAAGCCATTCAGTTAGCTTAATACTTTAAAGCAATCTTTTTTTTTTCCTTTTTCTCTTCCCTTCTCAAAAAAAAAAAAAAAAAAAAAAAAAAAAAAGGAATGTTATTAAGGTCCTTTTAAAAATAAATGAATCACTTATTTTTGATGCAGGGTTTGAAGACACTTTAAGCTAATAAACTGTTGAAGCTAGAGATATGAAAGAAAAATTGCGAGTTACATTTTTATGCATATAAAAATGAGGGATACAAATGTTATGGAAGGTAATAAAGAGCAAAAAAATAGAACTGACAGTAACATTTGTATAGATGATGAAGGGATATTTTCTATTGAATGTCAGGATGCTAGTAAGTATCCCTTAGGAAATATAAAATGAAGGTCTGTTTTTTTAACCCGAAATATAAAATTACTATAAATGAGATAGTTGCCAGTGGTTGTGAGTATTACAGAAGGCAACGATATATTAGGCCTCTTAAGACATGTCAGAGCTGTGCATTGCATTGTGGTACTCCAGGTAACTAAACCTGCTTTAAATATGTGAGTATGTCTCCACAGAATACCTATCAGGATATTAGGTTGGGTCCCAGAGCAATCTAACTGTGTCAGTATCCTGTTACCTCTGGGCTAATTAGTCCTAGCACAGTGCTGCATTGATGTGATTTTTAAGCTATCTCAGCTGGAATTAGTTCAGCTATCTCTGCGCAGCACTACCTTGCAGACTGGTAATACAACCTTAATGTCTGAAAAAACATCTGTTAAAGCAATCAGACTCCTCACTTGACTAACAGGAACATGCTCCAGATCACCTCTTGCTGTGTTATCACTAGGGCAAGACAGAAACAGTGCTAGCAGAAACCCCTCAACACACTCACACACATTCCCACATTTTCTTGCTAAAAACAGGGAGCCTCCAGGAAAAAAAATAATTCATGTATTTGCCTGTATTGATTGATAACAATAAATGCCTGTATTGATTGATAACAGTGTCTGCAAATGGTGATAGAGCAGAAACACGGAGTAGCTTCCATAGTGCCATTGTCTTTGTGTTACCAGTGGAGGGTAAATATACCAGAAGCATTAGTGTTACAGTGCTTTCAGGTAACCGCTGTTTTTCTGTGCAGTCCACCTTCTGGGGATTGTCTATGAACTTTAATAAGGCTAAGAAAATCCAATGCTACTCTGTATATACAATTCCAACTATGATGTAACATCTCTGTTTTGAGTTGAACAGCTTCTACAGAACTACTTTTATTCTTCTTGACCTGTTCAGTAATGTTTAAGAGTGTCTCCATATTTCATGTCATGTTAATTATTTGTCTATTCATATTAATCAGAGCTGTATTGACCTTTGCTCATAGTAATCTCCCACCCTAATTATACTCATGGTTTAATGAATCCTAATTCATTAGTAAACTATAATGACTTGACATTCACAGGCTTCCAAAGGCCTATAATAAAACCAAATTCACTTTAGAAATACATTTTAAATATCTTAGTATAATTATAAAATATAAAAATATATATAAAAAAAATATATAGAGAGAGTAACATTGGTAATATTCGTTACTGCCTTGTTCTGTTTGCAGGGTTCCCTCCCTCCTGTCTGGCCCACTTGCAGGACACCACTGTATTTTTCTCTTGGAGGTAAAGAGCTCATGGCCTTGTTGGGGGTTACTCCAAGTAGTGCTCTGCCAGAAGGACAAGCTGGCCTTTCTCCATGTGTAAATTAGGTTTTGGCTACTCTTCCAGCTTCCTAGCCTCATCTGGCTCATTCACCTTAGCCCCAAAAGCATTCTAAAAAAAAAGTCTCCTTTTCATTTTTCATTTTTTTTTTTCAAATGTTTTGTTTTCACCAAAAAAATTCCCAAGGATCTTTTTAGACAAGGACAAGAAAACATGTTTCGTCATTTTAAACTGAGCTAATATTTAGCTTTTTCTGCTCTCTGCAGCCAAATATCTGTTCCCTACAAGAAAAGTAGGATTTATATCTTTATGTTTAAATCTACTCATTCTGCTATTTCTCTGCTACTAGATCATCTCCCTATCAGCTTACTCATTACAGCATTTTATAATAGAAGTTAATATAAAAGAGGAAAATAATAATTTTATGATAGAAGATAATAATCTATATGTTATTGCAGGCTTATTTGTGGCCATATTCTGATTCAACTAAACTTTCTGTGTGGGAGGAAGTGAGTCAACTGTTGACTGTATGTCAGAATTTAGGAAGGATTATCTGTCAGGGAGAAAGAAGAATGGAATACTACAGTTTATCCTTTGCTTCATTCTATTGTATTTTTTCAAGCTGGAATACAACCCAGGTTATTTATATCAGTGCAACAAAGAATGAGAACTTCCGTAAAGGTACCAAATGTTCTTTTTAAGGCCAGGGCAACATGACATTAAAAAATAAGAAAATAAAACAAGTATTTTCCTTACCTTTTTAGGATCTGACACATTGTTAATATAAATAGTGTAGACCCCGCTTTTGTTAAAACCAGATTGGTATACATCTGCACAGTCTCTGAAAGGCTTTTCTTCCTCCTTTTTTGCATTCTTAAGTAAAACTGCAAAAGAGAAAAATATGATAACATAAGTTACAACAGCAATCTTAAGCATTTCTGTATCAAAGAGACTCACTTTTGCACACTGCATTCCTTTTAAACTTACACAGTAATAACTATACTATGGTCCTTCCACAGTCAATGCATTTGTTAAATTCTGTTAAAGAACTACTATGAAACTTTCAGACAGATGGCAGAGGAGGCACCAGCAGAAGTCTGTCACAATGCAAATAGCTAAACAGAGCATCCTGTCTACAGAGAGATGAACACAGCAGATTCCTTCTGAGTGCAAAGGTCTGTGGAGCTGCAGGTGTTGTGCCTGACTAAAGCTTTATCTGGGAGGTTGCCAAAGAACGCCCCAGAAGCAGCATGTGGAGGTGGACAAGCATGTTCAGTGCTGTGATCTGAGACAGACTTCACCTGAGACAGCAACACAGAACCCCAGAAGGAGAGAGCCTATGCTCTTTCTTCATGAAGTACTGCCTTTTGAGCAGCCCAGGGGCTGAGGGTTTTTTTTTTTTTTTTTTTTGGCAGAGAATTATTTCATTACGTTGATGTCTGCAATATACAAGTTGCTAGGTACAAGTTATTGAAAAAAAAAAAAAAGAAAAATCAGTGCTACTGAAGACCATCATGTTTAGTCTTTTTATGGCTCAGAGCAGGAAAACAATTAATATTAGAACACCAGTGCACATCTTGATCCTGCATGTTGCAGACCACATATATAGTCTAGGCTGAGAAATCAGGAGGGCAAGTTGTTTGAGGATCCCAGTCTTGAGCAGCCAGGAGATTCCCTGTAGAAAGAGTAACATCTGAGAGTGTTCCCTTCACTTTCACAAACAAAAGCAGCCTGACCCCACACGATACCGAAAGGATATGACTTCATTCCAACAACACATACTTTAAGCACATCAGTATTCCCATGGAAATCCATCAGTCTACTCAGATTCTTAAAGTTAAACATGTCCTTAAGTGTTGTGCAGGGCTCAGGCCAGCACTTCATTAATCCTACAACAAGGAAACAACATTTAAGTCCTACATACACACTGATTGTCTGGTGAAAGCCACATCTTTTTTTTAATTTTATTATTTTTTGGCTTGAAAATGTGAGTTATACATACAAAAGGGACTACGCCTTATTCACTCTCAATGAAGTGGGCCATACTGCAAATTTGGCGCTTAATGATAATGGTGTGCAAAAGAGCAACAGCCTTGCACAGCATGTGGGACCATCTGGGCCATAAGCTGGTATGCAGCAATGCCAAGGCTTTGCAGCTTGATATACTATCTCACCTTTGAATACTTCAAAGCAAAATATTAGCATGGAAAATTACTGCAACATGAATTGACATTAATATCATTACACAGATGGGGAAATTGAGGAAGAAAAAGGTTATATGTTTTGCCTCAGTAGTTTTGTGAAAAGGCAAAAATGGAAAAACAGTGAGGAATCCATTCTTGAACTGTAAGATTATCCTGCTCTCCAGGTATAGAGACAAACAAAAGCCTCTTATTTCTCCCTTTCCATGCATATGATGTGTTTATTATTTTTATCCAACACCATCAATAAAAACAAAGCCTGGTTCATATACTAATATATGAACTTTAATAGGAAAATCAACTTCTTTGAGACTTGGCTGTATTTGTAAAAGAAAGGTAGTGCTGGCTATGCAGTAGGTGACACTCTTCCCTGTGATATGGCATTGAATGAGGTCCTCAGCAAGGCACACAACAGTGAACTCTTGAAGGTGCTATTTTTTAGATAAGACATAAAACTGAGGCCTTTACAATTTGTGTTAATTAAAGATTTCACAGTACTTTTCTGTAAGCAGATGGCATTAGCATCAGTGGCCAAAGTCCAGATTGAATAATTACTTGGGGCTGGAGCCAAAGCCTCGAGGAGTTAAAGTAAAGCCTCTCACTAATTTCAGGGGGCTTTAGATTAAATCCATTCTTTCTAGCCTGAATTTCTCTAATACTGTTGTTTCAACTGCAGACATCAGTCTCTCTTGTCTAAAAATGTATTTAGTTGTGCAGGGGCAGAGTCATAATTTCCTTCAGTCTTAAAGTACTTATATTTTAATATCTGCAACATATGTAGAAAGACAGTGTTACCTCTATTTTACCATTACATACACATTGCAAAACACTTGGAAATAACTACTTAAGAGTCATTCGTGGATACTGGAATTTGAATTTGGTTCCTTTTTAATTGAAAGTTAGGCAAAAAAATCATGATTATCTCCCAAAGCTAGTATCATCTGACTTTTAAATCAGGTAAGATTTTAATTTCAGATGAATTAGAATTAGATTTGAAAAATGATTATCTAAGGAGATGGATATCTAGCAAACATACTTAGAAATACAACTTTTTCTTTTGCTTAGAGACTAGGAAAAAAAACAAACAAACAAAAACAAAACAAACAAACAAAAAAAGCAGCTGTTGTAATCAGAGGAAAGTGACAAGGACAGATAAATGCCCTGTATATGCCCAGTTCCTTCTGTCCTCTCAGTATCAGCCAGCTGAAATACCTGACACATTTCACACAGCAGTTGTGGTAATTTCCCAATAACTTTCTTTTGCAGCAGTAGGTTTCATTCAGTGAACCAGTGTAGCCAGGAGAAGATGACTTTCTCTGGGTGCCTGTCATCCCTCCCCTCAAAAGTTGGTGACCCTACTGGAAGGAAAGCTCAGTCCCTTGTGAAGCTGCTGCTGAGCTGTTACAGATTGTAGCACAGTATATTTAGCATGACCAACACAAAGTTCAGTTTTCCTTAATACATCAGACTGTAATTTGCAAGAACAACCCAAAGTTATCAGAAAATTAATACTCAGGAATGTTACTGGTAATGTTCTTCTATGGCAGAATATGTTTTTTCTACAGTTTGATATTGTTTTTCTAACTTAATATTCCATACAGTTTCCAAACAACTTCTACCTATCGTTCAAGACTTCTTTTTTTTTTTTTTTTTTTTTCTATGATGTTACACAGACCTTGAATCCATTATACATCAAGTGAAGTTCCTGAATGATGCACTGGCTGACATATGGTAAATGTGTAAATAAACATTAAAAGAGTAGTAAGACTAAGTAAGTAGTAAGTAGGAAGCTGTTTTAAACCAAAACATGTAGCCATTAAATGTCTTTGTTCCGCTTAAGCATCTTAATTGACTTTCCAGTTTTCTAACGTTAGTTTAGCTATTTTCAGATACAATGCTTACACCAAAGTCTTATGTATCTGAAGAAAAAGATTAGTCTATGTCAAGAAAAATAATATCACCATTTTTTAAACCTGAATGCTTAGCCAAAATCTGGAGCCCTGGAGGATTTTTTTGTTTGTTTGCCTTTTCTGGATGAAGAAACTGGAGATGAAATCAGTCATGCTCCTTTGAAGCAATGATGCCTATGTTTTCCTGAACATAAGGCGAATTAACAAGAGAAATAAATTTATTTCACTACACATTCAAAAGACTTCCGCTTAATTTTTAGTCCAATAACTTCCTTCCAGGCTACATTACCTATGTTTCCCTACCTGCTGAATTATTTATTTCAGTTATCAGTCCTTTGGCTCTATTTGCTTTTCTCTAAAGCCCAGGATGATGAATCCAACCCAGGCAATACAGCAGGTACCACCTGTAAGTGCCCAGAGCTCTGCCAGATGGCTGCTCCCATGTAGGTGCAACAGCCCTGGCAGTGTGGATGCTCTGTGGCCTCACAGAAGGACAGGAACCCAAAATGACAGGGCTTCTGCTAACCCAGGAGCTGTGAACTGCCAGGGCTGAGCAGCTTTTTACTGCTCTTACTAAATGGGCATTAACCTTCAGTAGGAAGCTGGGGTTGGCACCTGAGGTTGGAGCCTCTTCACTTTTCTTGGAAAGGCTTACTGGAGCTTGCAAGCAAGAGAGAGAGCTGTGACACCCAGCCCCTTTTCCCAGAACAATAGCCAGGGAAGTCCCATCACTGGTTGCTTGTTGGGTGTACTTCTGGGTAGAGTGAAACTATTTTTCTGCTATCAAGCATGAAAATAAGTCACCAATTAACTAGTAAGAGCAAATAGCTCCTGAATTATTTAGTAATCTAAAGTAATCCACTAGGAACACAAAATATAAAATATTTATTTTTTTTGTTTTGTTCTAGCTATAAGAAAATTATCTAATCTGGTCTCTACCAGAAAAATATTTCAAAATTAAAATGATTTTTATTTTTTTAATTTCCGATTGTTGTTAAGAAAATGAAGTTATCTCACCACTGTTCAAGTCTGTCAGATATTTAATGAAAGAATAGTGCGGTTTTGTCTGTAAGCAATAAAGAATATCACACTGCAGTTCATTATGTTGACTGAATCAATAAAAACATGCTCATATTTACTAAATTGTTTAAAGACTGAACTGCCATATTTGTGAAATCAGTTGAGTCTTATGTCCTCTAGCGATACTGCCAGTAAATGAAAGGCAGCTGTTGTTTTTTTTCATTATGGTGACTTACTTAGACAGATATGCAGAGATTTCTGTAGTGTCTTAGTTAATTATTATATGTTAATAATTTTAATGTTTCATTTACATAAATCTAATTTTCTTATAGGACTCCACAGTCACTATACATACCAAAAGACACTTAAAAAAAATAAAATTCTTATGCTTTTGAAGCTTAGAAGGAGAAGTCTCTCTCCAACATCTTATTGGCAAATATGACTAATCCAAATTCTAGCTGCTGTATCAGAAGTATCTGAGGTGAAAATTTCTGTCCCCAGATGAAGAGCTTCTAAAAATGAAAAAAGGTGTGTTTGTAAACTGATGTCTTTTTACCTACAGCTGCAGCATTCCAGGTCAGGGTCATTCAAGGACTACAAAATGGCAGTTTCTGTCTGTACGCAGACTACAAACCAAGTTTGCCTTAACCTTGTCATGGTTCCAGACATGTGGTGGGAAATGCTACACTTCTGTAAGATATCCCATATCTCTGACCTCTTTTCCAGACATTTGGGTGCAGCTGCTGTGCACCACCACAGTTCCAGTTACAATGGCAAATAGTGCCTGGCTTGCAAAGCATCAAATCAGGAGCAGTTTGCTAATGTTATCAGAAGGATGTCAATCAAATATCCCCAGTGTGGAAGCCTGGAACATGGCCCAAACATGTATATATGTTCCCAGAGTTAGCAGCAGGAGCCACAAACAGAGCTGACAGAGAAAGGGTGAAGATTATTTTTGTTTTGAGGAGGAAAAATATGCAGAGTTACAGCTACTCAGTTTTTGCTGACTTACAGCCAGAGGTATAGTGTAGTCTGTTGTTTCAGTGGCCTAGTCTATCATACACCAAGCTCTGCTTGAGAACAAACATTAAACTGCAACCTAATCACTGGCAGTGATGTCCAACTATCCTCTGCAACAGACAACCCTGTGATAATACAGTTCTGCGGTCTATTGCAAATGTTCCATGCACCAGAGGGAAATGCATGAAACTGGCGGTGCTTAAACTCAGATTTGCTCTTCAGGTGTTGCCTACAAACTAAAATGATAGACATGTACGAGCATGCTTGTGTCCCTGTCAAAAAGGATTTGAAAAGTGCATTTTCTGGAGTCTAGTCTATTCAGATACATAACATATACTATGTTTTATTCTCCTAAAACTATTTCTGGATTGTTAAAGCTGCTGATGTTACCCTATCTAGACAATGTGAAAAAAATATATATATTAGAAAACTTACAATCCATTCAAAGTTAAGTTCCTCTTCTCTGAAATTAAAAATACTGCAGTTATTTATATAGATAGAACATCAGGAGTTTATATTTCTTTTTATGCATCTAGCTAGCTAAGTAAAAGTTTAAAAGCAAACTTACATGCACAAAGTACCCAATTCTAAATTATTATAGAGAAAGACATACTACAACCACCCGCTACAAAACTTACTCAAAGGTTTATATTGTACCATATTAATACAAGTCTGAGTATCATCGTCATAAAAAAAAATAATAAAATAAAATAAATTGATAAGTTTCTTCTGGTTGTCTGGGAGTCCAGCAGTCTTTTCCGATAAGTCATTTTGTGTGCATGCCTGTGTGCACACATCTGTTTATTGGGGAGTTGGGAGAAAGTTTAGGACTGGAGTTTGGATATATACTTTCCTTCCAGTGAAGTATTCACAGTGAAGTATTCATTCATTCACCAAAATGCTTTTTAAAGTAATATTTCTTTGTGAGATTGCTCTGAATCTGGCAAAAAGAGTTGGCCAAAGGAATATTGAAAAAAAAAAAAAAAGTTCATGTTGACATACTGGAATAAAGTATTTCTGTTCTGGGAACTAGACTATACAGATTTTCATGACTAAGGGAAGAAAAAAATCACATTCCACTGCTTGAAGCTCTTTCTTTTTAATTTGCGTCTACCCTAAAGCTATTGCTACAAAAGCTATTACTACAAGTTTATAGATTATAAATTTGTGGATTATATATAATTTATAAAACTATTCTGTCCAGGCTCCGAATAACGGCAGATGAGTTATGAGAGTTGCTGTGCTAGCATTGTAGATCCAACCTACCCACTATCCTGTCTCCAGCAAGGGGCCTTAAAAGTCATGGAGCTTCCTCACCAGCCTGCACCCAAGCCCGGCCAGCCCAGCCAGCTCTGTTTCTTTCAGCAGAAGAGAACTCAACAAGGGAACCCTTGCCCATTGCTCCCATCTGCACAGAGGACATCACTGAGCTCCACCATCTCTTGGATTCTTCCAGGGATCTGTGGATTTTGTTGGGATGACATTCATGGTGCCCCTTTCCAGTTCCTTCCCTGGACATTTTTGGTCTTTTAACCCTCTGGTCTTCTGTTTTCTTATTGTAATTACCTTTTAATTACCTGCAATACCTATTACATACCCTTACAATTACCTATTTTCTCCTTATTTTCAATTTCCTTTAGGCCTTTCCCTCTCCAGGTTTTGCAAAACCTCCTTAAGGTTTTGCAAAACCTCCTTAAGGTTTTGCAAGGGCTAGTCTAACACCTGGCCCCAAAAGGAGACTTCAGTAAGAATAGATGACTGGGGAAGAGGATAAAAGCAGGAAAGCATTTCCAGGAATTACAGCATAGGAACTTCCTCTGCCAGGTATAATATCCTTATATTTAATAAACTTCAAATAAATTTTCTTCCATGAATTTTGCCACCTATCATTTCTACAACATTTTCCTTCATTCTTCTCACTGCCTGAAGCAGATCTAATACACTTATTGGACTCCATATCCTTCGTCATCTTTTTTTTTTTTTTTTTTTTTGAGACATAGGGTACAACAGTTTACACAGTATTTGATCACATTATGAAATATACAGTAGTACATTTTTTTTTTTTCTGATTTCCTTTCTGTTTCTTTGTAGTAATTTATAAAATACTATTTTCATTTCAACCATTAACAAGCAAGAAGCACTTCCTGCGTTTTTCACTCAAGATTTGCTTGGGAGGTTACCTTGAACTTACATGGCTATTTATGTTGGGAGAAAGCAGAACTCTAGAACTCCTTCCTCAGGCTCACACATCTGCTGAATAATTAGAATGGGAAATGCTGGCCTTAGTGTAAGTTTTCAGAGTTTATGGCAGTATAAGTAAACACCTTCTTTTATGTCTAAGGGAGCGTTTAATTATTACCCAAAATCAAAAAGCAGGATGTCGTTTAAAGACATGGTGTTGCTATTCCTGTGCTGTTGGTTGTAGACTCTCTCCATAGCCACGGAGTGAAACAACTTAGAAAAGATCTGGCAGAATATTTGTTTTTTGTTTGTTTGTTTATATGTTGTGGTGGCATGGGGGTTTCCAGAAAATTTGAGGGGGTTGTTTGTTTGATTGTGTTCACAGAATCACAGAATTGTCTAGGTTGGAAGAGACCTCCAAGATCGCCTAGTCCAACCTCTGACCAAACACTAACAAGTCCTCCACTAAACCATATCACTAAGCTCTAAATCTAAACGTCTTTTAAAGACCTCCAGGGATGGTGACTCAAACACTTCCCTGGGCAGCCCATTCCAATGCCTAACAACCCTTTCAGTAAAGAGTGTTGTATTTATTAATTTTATTTTATTTTATTTTATTTTATTTATTTTATTTTTAAACAGGCATATAATTCCATTTGAAAAGCTCAATTAATTTGACTTATCCTGTGATCCTACAATCACTAGATTGGAAGGATAAGTGGAAGGATTTTGTTTCCACGGAGCAATGACAAAAGTAAAAATAGCCTTCTTGCCACCAATCCCTAGCCCTTCATATGTACCACTTATTGCATGTGGGAGGCCCAAATGAATGCATGAACCTCTCTTAATACAACAGAGCAAAACTACCAGGCCATGCTGAAATGCATCAAGCAGGGCTAAGTAGATTCTGCCAGCATAGGAACTAGTGCAGTCTCAGATTTGTTAGGAATGCTAAGGTTCATTATATACAAGAATTTCAGATCAGCTTCTTTAGGATGGGGGGCAAAGAGAAAAGGTGTAGCAAATTAGTTGCATCACTTTAACATTTATAGAAAAGTTTTAGCAGCTAATGGAATATTACATTTCTCTTTTTTCCCCCTCTAAGAGTCTGAAGTAAGAAAGGCAAACAATAGCATAGCAAGAGCACTCAAGCTATCCAAGTACTTATTAAATAAATCACTTAAAGCAGAATTTCCCTCCTGTAGTGCTGCAGGAATTGACTAGGTCTTGGAAAATGATGTTAACATAGTGAGCTTTCACCCTCTCCAGGGCATAATTATTTACTACCTAATAAATTATCAACAGTTATCAAGTTTGTTTCCCAATAAATCCAGCCTTAGTGACTGGTAACAACAATAATACTTCAATTCACTGTGCATTTGAAAGGCATCGCTTAGGAATACCATAAAGTGGTCCTCATTAGTGAGCTGAAATAGAATGCCTTATGGCCTATTTACAAAGAGATAAAGACACTTAATTATCCAGCTGCAATATAGTTCCTTAATAGTTTCTGCTTGAGACAGCAATTTTGTGAGAAACCAGCCATTCACTGAGAGATGAGAACTAAAGAAGTCTTTCATAAACTGCTACAAGAGAGATTAAGCCACTGGCTTTGTTTAATATCTCTAGTGTCCATATTTCTTTAATTGATTTATATTTTTCCACACAGGCACCCTAATGTGCATTTAGTGTTTCCAGCTGAATCATGGTATTCATACAAAGAAATTTTTCATTAATAAGCCATTTGGTTGACACCAGCAGTGTTGTTGGCTGGTTCACATATGCTGATATCCCCTCTAATATCTTTGGTGTGAGCGAGTAATACAATTTTCACGAAGCAGAGTGAAGGGAGATTTAGGGACTGAGATATACGGTAGGAATGAGAGTAGGTAAGTGATTTCAATATTAGCAATCAAAAACTGAAATGCAAAAATATATACACAAAGTGTTAATTTTTTCAGCAGTAATAAATACTGTTTTCTTGCTGTCACCAACAGCAAGCTAATAGGGATAAAATACAGGAATCCTCAAATCTGTTTTGAAGAGTTCAAATATTTTCCCGCTGGCAGAAATTTTGAATGATGTACATTTAAATTAACTTATTTATATATTGTATCTCTGTTAAACCATAGTCTGACTTGATTGTAACTAATACACTTTGCCGTATCCTATTATACACCGTAACTTGAAAATAAAGTTATGCTAGCCTGAACGAGATATAAAAAATAAAATAAAATAAAACATTATGATTTTGAATTAATATAATTGTTTCTTCAGATTTAGAAAACAGCAATTATAAAATTAAATTGTCCCAATGTAGACATTGATCATATACATAGCAGCACTACTCTTTTCACTCTTTAAAGAGAATAGAGAGAAAAAGGCACTTTAGACGCAATTCACCTCATCCTAAGACAACTCATTTGAAAAAAAAGGTCCTTTGCTGACTCTAGAGGAAGTCTAGACCAGGTTTCTACATCTATGCTGTTAATGTTAGGTGAGCCAGGCAAAACTGATTCCCCAAAACTATTAAGCTTCTTTCTGGGCATCTGAAAAATGTGTATGAGCATAGAAAATCTCCAAGGAGAACAAGAAGTCTATAGCACATATAAAAAAAAAAAAAAAAAAAAAAAAAAAAAAAAAAAAAGCACTGCTGATGTGTATGTTAAACTGAACACCTACACAACTGTAAAAAGGCAACCCAGCCTCCAACTGCAGCACTGCAGTGCTTTCTATCATGTGCTCAGCTAGATTCAGCTACAGAAAGGTTAAGGGGGACACCTCTTCCGTGCCACTAAGTGCAAAATTAAGATTCAGGATTTTTCCCCAGATTTCGCAATACAGATAGAGGCAATTCAAAAAGTGGAATGCATCTATAATAGTGACAAGAGCTTTGTGAATTATGGGCAGATTTTTTTTTTTTTTTTTTTTTTTTTTTTAACAATCTTCTGCTACTTTTAGAGTAGAATAGAACAGTTCAGTTAGAAAGGATCTTCAGAGATCATGTAGTCCAACTGCCTGATCACTTCAGGGCTAACCAAAAGTTAAATCATATGAATGAGGGCATCTCCAAAAGCTTCTTGAACTCTGACAGGCATGGGGCATCAACCACCACTCTAGGAAGCCTGTCCCAGTGTTTGACCACCCTCACAGTAAAGAATTTTTTCCTTACTTCCAGTCTGAACCTCCCCTAGTGCAGCTTTGTGCTGTTCCCGTGCGTCCTGTCATCAGTTACCAGGTAAAAGAGTCTGGCACCTTCCTCTCCACTTCCCCTCCTCAGCAAGTTGTAGAGGCTAAAGGTATTTCTGCTATTGCTTTAAGATGTCTTTAAAACTTACTATCACTTGCCCATAGAACATCTAAAGCAGGAGTAAGTAGAGGGAAACTGAGCAGATGGATATTTCTGTATTCTTGGACAAACATATTGTCAACCTTAGCTGTGCTAAGATTGTGCTTAGCTGTGCTACCTGATTTGTCACCTTTGAGCAACAATGTAGGGCTTAACGACAAAATTAGGTAACTGTGTTCAGATTCATGTGTGGCTGCTCCAACTTTGACAAGCCTGTTTAACTGTGTTTTTAATACATAAAGTCATAGAATCATACAATGGTTTGGGTTGGAAGGGACCTTTAAGATCATCTAGTTCCAACCCCCCTGCCATGGGCAGGGACATCTCCCACCAGACCAGTTTGTTCAAAGTCCCATCCAACTTGGCCTTCAACACTTCCAGGGATGGGGCATTCACAGCTCTTCACTGGACAACCTGTGCCTGTGCCTATTTCTTTCCTATATCTAATCTAAATCTACCCTCTTTTAGTTTAAAGCCATTCCCCCTCATCCTGCCATTCCACTCCCCGACAGAGTCCCTCCCCACCTTTCCTGTAGGCTCCCTGCAGGAAAGGTACTGGAAGGCCATTATAAGGTCTCCCCAGAGCCTTCTCTTCTCCAGGCTGAATAACCCCAATGCCCTCAGCCCATAAGAGAGGTGCTCAAGCCCTCTCATCATCCTTGTGGCCCTCCTCTGGACTCATTCTAATACTTCTATGTCCTCCTTGTGCTGGGGGCCCCAGAGCTGAACGCAGCACTCCAGGTGGGGTCTCACAAGAGCAGAGTAGAGGGGGAGAATTTTCTCCCTCACCCTGCTTCTATTGATGCAGCCCAAGACACGATTGGCTTTCTGGGCTGAAAATACATTCTTAATCAGTATTAAGAAAAAATAAAGAGATTTAAAATACACAGTGTCATATTTTTTCTTATAGCAATGCAGTATGTTATAATACACTGGTAATACAAAATTTAAACTATAAAGAAAAAATGTCTCTATTCATGCAGTTTTTTTTTTCTTATAGCTATGTTTCAGCACACTCCTGATCCACCTCAGATCTACAGCTTGCAGACAAAATTTGTCAGAAACTTTATTTTGTTTGCTTCCATGCTTCAGAAGAAAAATAATGTAGTGACTGATATGCCGTATGCAAGGTTCCTGCCTTGTGAGTTATGCTACATCATGATGAAAAAAACAAAAAAAAAAAAAAAAAAAAAAAAAACAAACAAACAACAACAACAACAACAACAACAGCAACAAACTAACAATGTTAAGGATGAGGTACAAAAAGGAGACAAGTGCTAAAGGGATGAAAAGAGATTGCTAGAGAAATGGTTACCTCAGAATATATCTCAAATGAATACCAGTATTTTCTCTGTGCACAAAAACCAAAGAAGAGTATTATACAACTTTACTTTTCTACACTACCATCTAATGTGTTAAATAGTCTAGTTATTGTACTCCAATATATAACTGAATCAATATAATACAGAAAATTTGCTTTGCTGAACACAATTCAAATATTAAGACTTAAAATATTCTTTCAGAACACCTGAATCTGTAATTCTATCTTGGGATTCTGACTAGGATTTTTTTTTTCTCCCTCTCTCTGTTTTTAAAATACTGGCTTGTATTATATAAAATGTCTTTGAAGTCTTGCTAATGAAGTAGACCAGCATCTCTGCTGGGGTAATTTTCCTAATGTCAATGGAGTTTCGCCTGTGTCTGTAACCTTCAGGTCATTTCTTTGATGTTCTCATTCTATTCTCACTCTGTTCATTTCAGCATAAATTTTAACATCATAACAACCATATTTTAAGAAATGGAATAGACTACTTACAGTATAATGTTATGAGTAAATTAATTGCTATGTCTTTTTAAAGTATGTATTCTATGAATACATTTTTGGACATACTTCTATTTATATGTAGAATTTTCTAAAATATGAAAGCTAACCATAACCCAGGAGATTTGAACCTTTTAAGAAATGTCAGACTCACTAACAAAATTATTTACTTCATGAACTGAACAGGCACTTCTGGGGAGGTAAATTCCTAGCATATATGTGTATTATTTTGAGAATTAAGCTTAGCTTCTTGTCTGCATTCAGGAGGAAGCTAATGCTTCATTTCTCTCCTACTAGGAGGTCACAAAACCAGACATTCATTACAAAACTTTCTGTATTGTTCCATTAGTCTGCTGAAGTATACAAGTTTAGACCAAACGTTTTAACAAGGTATGTTATTATGCACTCTGACAAACAACATAAAACAAACCGTGAAAAGGACAGTAAGTGTATGGTTAAATATATTTCCCCATTGAAATTTTAAATTCCCTTATGCTGTGGGTAGGAGCACTGAGGCAGCTCTCTTAAGTTATGCAAATGATATTAACACTGTAGACATGCTATATCAAGTTTCTTCTACTGGAAAAAAAAAAATATATTTGAAAATAGATGTGACTTTAGTCTGAGCACATTTTGTGACCCTTGGCTTTAAACATAATTTCCCACTGGACCAATGCAATTTCTGAATTACTTAGTTTGAACTTGTGTATGCTTCTTTGATGATGATGTTATCTATTGCTTAAAACAATTTGTAGTGCATTCCTTGAAATTTTTTGAGTCATATTTTTATGACTGTCTAAGTAGCACTACATACACTTTTCACAAATAATTTTTCTGATGTGGAAGCTTAGAAAGTCTGTCATGTACTATTTACTGTGTTAGAAGTTTATTATTTGATGATGACAGCAATGTGCTGAAGTTAATAGAAATTTTATTTTTCATATTTTGAAGTACTTATAATACTAGTCAATAGTGAGGGAGTGAGTCACTTTTATTGGAGTTCTTAAAATTCTAGAAATTTACACGCAATCCCAAACATAGTATTTTCATCCAGAGAACTGCACAATCTCAGAATGAATAGAAACAAGAAGGCTATTGATGAGCAAATATTACCTGGTTTTCTATTCATGTTCACAAGACCAAAATGGTTTATGTATCTTCAGACAAATAATCCTCAAAGCAGTATGAGGAATGAACAGTTTTAAGAAAATAATCACAAAAATTTTGATGACTTTTGAATAGAATGCAAGGGCCTCTATACTATTCTTGTTATCTTCTATAGGAAAAGAACTTCTACAGCCTTGGAGGTCTATCTCTGTGGTGATTAATTAAGCCTTCAACTCAACATTTCTATTTCTTTATTCTTCTTTTGTGGAGAAGTAAATGTTTCATGCATTTGTCTATACTTGAATTTGCAGATTGCTTAATTTCTAAAAAGTTACTTAATTTTTTTAACATACCAAAAAATTGTTTCAATGGGAAGGCTAGTGTCTGAAAGCACAGCTTTTTTAATAAATTCTATTTTAGAAATTTATTGACAGCCTGCCAAGATTGTTGTCCCTGCCTAAAGTGTACATAAACAATGTGACATATCTGTTTAGCCATAGACACATGGCAAAATGGAGACAAGTGAGTCCCCATGGTATACTGCATATGTTTGACACTCTGTAGGCTTTGTGACTTTTAAGAGTTTCTATTTTTATGGATTACATGCAACTGAAATCCTAGAATCACTCACAATAGAAGAGAGGTGGGTGGTATTTTGGAAATTGAACTCTCAAAAAAATCGCATTTGACAGGTGGCCCCCATCTCAAAATCAGTCTGTACCAAAACTGACACTGAAAGTAGGATCTGGCTTTTGTCTTTTGGTCCATCTATATTTTTAAATTTTATCCTCTGTGTCTTTTACTTAGTTTATTATTATTATTATTATTATTATTATTATTTTTCTGTCTTCCTCATTTGCCTTTATGTACTTCAGAAATCCTCCTAATATTTATGTAGCCATGGTTGAAGTACCAAAGTAGATTATACTGTAGGGTTGTCATCCAGTAGTAGGAACTATGTTATCTCAGCTTCTCAGAGTTTAAATCTAAGTTAAAGCAGTTTCTGGTCAGCCCTGTATCTCCACACTGGTCAGCTAAATTCATCACAGACTTCTAGCAGGTAGAATTCTAAAAGTGTCTGAACTTATTTAAGTTAATCTAAAAATAGATCTTCTGATACAATGACATCATTACTGGAATAAATTTATCTCACATTTTGTAATCAAAAAACAATGATTATCACCAGCTTGACTTCAAAAGTCATTCAGCTCTATCATTATTTAATAATAATAATTAAAAAGAAAATCAGTTTCATGTATTGGGAAAGTCTGAATACTGTGACTTATGCAAAGGAGAACATAATTTTGTTGTCTGTGACTTTTATCTTGGGTGAGATTTTTAGGTTTCTTGATACTGATAATAGTTTTTAAAGTATATACACATACAAGTAAAATATACAGACCTCCACTTTTATGGTTGAAAATCCAACAAAGGTACTTAAAGGCATTCTCAAAATACTGCTGGGTTTAGCTACATTTTACAATTCCTCTCAGCTGCTGTCTTCATCCTTGGTAAATTACTCATCTTTGACAATCTGGCCTTTTAGACTTGATGCCTTGCTTAGGTCACACTTCCTTTCAAAGATAAATGTCACCGGTTAAAAACCTGGAGTTTTTAAGGCTTTAACAAAAGCCCACCTTTCACGAGTTCTTCTGCTTTTTAATAATTCAAAAATGTTTGTCAGCCACAATGATATCTAGCAACCAATACTTTACATAATTATTATCTTTTATCAATGGAAAATCTCTCTCAGTGTTATTGGCTGTCCCTCTTTTCTCTAGCATTAGTTATTTTGTATGTTTACATAACAGCATCCTACATACCTCCTTTCTCATCCAATAGTTCTGTTTTTAACAGCTCTCTCTCCTCATAAGGAAATTGTTCCAGGTCTCTAATTATTTCCATTATCCTATTCTTTTCTGAAGCATTTCCATTTCTGCTATATCCCTTATGAAATTAGATGACCAATATATAACACAATATAAGACAAAAGTGGTGTCACTGATTTATGTATCACATTTTGCTATTCTCTATCTCCCAATAAATACCGATTCTTACAGAATATTTTATGTGTTGAACATTAGTACACACTTAAAGACTTGTGCAAGATTAAACTTCATATTTTTTTCTGAGAATTCAGAGTAGCTTCAGTTGTATTTCCCACGCATAGTCTTCCATTCTCAACACATACTTGCATACACTGAAGCTGGTAGTAATTTTTATTATAATGCTTTATTATTTTGCCTTCATTGTTGTAGTCTTGTACTCCAAGATAATATTATTTGAACTTAGGCTGCCTGACTTCTTCTTCAGCTGTGGATGGGCTTGCCAAAAATATTGGTTAGCTTGACTTACGTAGGAAGTGGAAACTTTTCTGCAATTATTTCTCTTTAAAGTTTATCATAAAAGTATCCAAGGAAAATTCTGACCATGGTAATTCACAAAATGTAATGGAGTCCAAAATCAAGGGTTAGAGTTAGGCAAATAAAATTATATCTACGCATTTACCTGTGCTGAGTATTTTCACTTCCACTGTTCCTCAGAAATAAAAACGCTAATGAAAATTCAGGTTTTCAATCACCTGAATTTGGAGCCAGAAACCCAGTTTTAAACATCCACTTCTGAAATCCTAATTCAAAATCTTTATAAGAAGCAGCTGAGGAAACTAAGTTTAGGAAAAAAATGTTTATTTATTTTTTTTCCTTTGAATCAAATTCAAAATGATTGGAAAATCTTTTTCTAGCCTTAAAAAGAACTCGCACAATATCTTTGTATGAGAATAATATATCTTTCATACTGATATTAATTTTAAAATACTCCTGAGCTCTATTAGAACACCCTGAACAAAACATTGCCAGGTTTCTTTGCCAAAAGACCGCAAAACATAATAAAGGATTTGCATTGCATCACTATGTTTCTCTTCTGATATGAGAACAGCCTACTACAAAGGATGTTATTTACTTCAGAATGCTGGGGAACTGTATAATAGAATAAGCAGAAGGGAACATTTAGAATGGACATCAGCAGAAAAAAAAAAAAAAAAGGAAAAAAAAAAAAGGAAAAAAAAATTTATTCTATCAACATGGGTCCAAACATGAAACACTTCCAAAGGAAGGAGATGTAATCCTCGTCACTGGAACTCTTCAGATTTAAGCCACACAAGTTGCATGGGAATATACAGTAGAGAGCAAACCCACCCTGCCTGTAGCTGAATAGTGTGAATGATAAAATATGTTCTTCTGACTTTCAAACCAAATAATGAATAACAATGCAGGTGAAAAGTATTATTATATTTTTAATTTTTTAAAATCATTAATAGCACTTAGAGCTCTAGAATTACAATGAGCAAATGTGCTTCATGGAGTGCTATGCAAGGTTTTACATAGACCTCTTTCATCCACACTCACTGAATGACTGGCAGAACTTATATGTCTATGGTTTCTCTCCATGTTTATTCTGTACCCTCTGTTAGAAGGGTTTTGATGACCTCTTCTCAGATGCATCTCAGTTTTTTTTTCCTTGACTTTCTTTTCTATTTTTAATCCTCTACATGGCATATCAAGCACAGCAGTTAATCCCCTTTTTGTTGTTAATCTTAGCCTTTCCTCTTATATTCTCCCTTACACCTCTTCTTCTCTCTATTCTATTTAACTTTGCCCTGTTTTTTTTTTTTTTTTTTGTAGTTACTGAATTGTTGTTTTATGTTTGTTTGTTTGTTTTGTGTTTTCTTTTTTTTTTTTTTTTCAGTGTCCCATTTCCATCCCTCACAGTGATCTCCATTCATCATTTATCCCTTTCTGCCATTTCCTTTAGACAGTCCTGATGAAAGGAACGTCTTTCTTGAGACAAATGAGAAATGTCTTTTTCATTTGAAAACTAAAATCCCACCTGAATTTATTTCTCAGTGTCTATAAGAAATGTGTTTACTAACAAAGGGAGACTTGAGGAGAATTGTCCTAGATGATTTGTCAACCCATTCTTTCAGAAGATGTTATTTCTCTCTTATGTGTTTTTAGTGTGCCTTACATACTCAGAAACAAACAAACAAAATCAAGCAAGGCAGAAGGAAGAAATATGATCCCTTATTTTAAATAAAAACTAATTCAATAGAAGACATTTATTTTTTGAATGGATACAGCATCATACATGCCTGCATCTGAGTTCACCAACTTCAAAACACATATACATGTATAGAATTTTAGGTTACTTTCCTTCATTTAGCACTCTTTTCTCTCCAGTGACTTTAAAGGAAGTTTAGAGTAAATTAGATATAGAAACCTATAAAGTTAACACCCACAGTTGGTCAGATTACTCCCACCAGGAGACAGATGCTCAGAGGAACAAATCAGTATTGCTAATGTGAAGCCAATGCAACTGTGAACATCAGCTAAGGCCATGGTATAGTAACTCAATGATACTAAATTTAGAAAAACAAATACGAATGTTAGCAAAAGGGTTGGCCTCAGCACTGTCTGAATCATATTTGATTCGTGGATTCTCATCAGATTTGTGGATTCTCAGTTGTAGTCATAGAATCATAGAAGTATTTTGGTTGCAGAAGACCCATACGATGATCAAGGCTAGCCATCATATAACACTACCAAGCCCACCAATAAAAAATGTGCCTAAGCGCCACATCCACATGTCTCTTAAGTACCTCCATGTCCTTTCCTTTTTGGAATAAGCTCATTTAGTTCTACCATTCCAAAAATATGGCCCTCCAGAAGAAATTTCCTACTACTCGTAATGCTTTATAATTCAGCTTTCTTACCTCCTTCCTTGGAACAGAGGGTGATTAGCGTATGAACTGTATCCATCAATTCAAGCTGCTGCTTCTGCAGGACACTGTTATTGGTTGTTGCCTTGTTCAACTGTTTCTCTAGTTCCTGGATTATGTAGCTTTGTCGAGTGACCAGATTTTGTAGATTCTCTTTTTCCTCCTTCAAAGTATCCAGCTCCTCTTTATGCCTTTCCTCCATTTCTAAAATTTTGTGCTCAAGTAAACTAAAATGAAATAAAACAATTAGCTGATATTATTTCATGCCAACATATTTATTAATACAGAAAACAATGATACTTTATTTTCACCATAGAATTCAGTACATAAATTATTTATTCTAAAAGTGTCACTTCTACTAATTCAGCCCACTGACTTTCTCCACCAAGCAGCCAAATATTACTCTATAAGGGTCCTACTTAAGATGTTTTCATACACTAGTACTTAGAACAATGTGCATGGAGTTGTTATACTCATCCAAGTGCATGAGCATATGACACATTTGTATATAAGAAGTTCATGTAGAAAAGCCAAAAGTGGGCAAAGGAAGGAGAAGAGCAGGGCATTAAAGAGGACATCAATGGTATTATGGATGGGTCAATAACGTAAGAGATAAATAAAAACGGGTAAACTAAGGAACACTTTGTGAAGGGCCTTACAACTGAATGGAAGAAGGTAAGTGTTAGGAACTATGGAGTACCATCGAAGCATATGGAACCCACAATAAAATTACCATTTGATGTGCTGTGTGAAACTGGGAAATGATGGTATACCATGTGAGCGGGATCTGTTTTCACATTTCATAGATAAAATCTGTCAACCTTGAACAAGAAGTTTTTTCAGGCCAGTGCTTTGACACTGTTGTGGTGAATTGGGTTTACATGGCAAGGTTTGGATAGCCAGGGGACTGTAGGGATGGCCTCTGTGGGCCGAGCCCAGCAGCTGCCCCATGTCAGAGCAGAGCCAGCTCCAGCCAGCTCCAAAAGGGACCTGTTGCTGGCCAGAGCTGAGCCAGTGAGTGATGCTGGTTGGACCTCTGGGAGAGCAGATTTAAGAAAGGGGGAAAACAAACAAACAAACAAAAAAAGCCTGCTGTGGAACATCAGCTGGGAGAGTGAGGAGTGAGAAGCAGCCCTGCAGACCCCAAGGTCAGTGCAGAAGAAGGGCAGGAGGTGCTCCAGGCACGCAGCAGCAGTTCCCTGCGGCCTGTGGAGAGGCACCTGGTGGAGCAGGCTGTTCCCCTGCAGCCCATGGGTCCCACATGGAGCAGATCTCCATGCTGCAGCCCGTGGAGTAGTCCCCGGTGGAGCACGTGGATGTGGCCTGGAGGAGGCTGCGGCCCATGGAGAGCCCCCGGGCTGGAGCTGCAGCCTGTGGAGAGGAGCCCACACAGGAGCAGGGGGTCTGGGGGGAGCTGCCGCCTGTGGGGGACCTGTGCTGCAGCAGTTTGCTCCTGGGGGATGGACCCCGTGGTATGGAGCCATGTGGGAGCAGTTCTTGAAGAGCTGCTGCCTGTGGGCAGCCCCCGCAGACTCAGTTCAGGAAGGACGGCATCCCGTGGGAGGGACCCCACATGGAGCAGGGGCAGAGAGGGACCGTGAAGGAGCGGCAGAGGCAAAGTGCTATAGACTGACCGCACCTCCTATTCCCCTGCTCAGGGGGGCAGGAGATAGAAGAGTGTGGATGCGAAGGTGTTTTTAATTCGATTTTAGTTTCTCACTGCTCTACTCAGTTCTCAATAGGTAATAAGTTACATTAATCTCCCTTACACTGAGTCGGTTTTGCCCATGATGGTAACTCCTGAGTGATCTCTCTGTCCTTATCTCAACCCACAAGCTTTTTTCATCCTATTTTCTCCTTCTGAGGAGGGGGAGTGAAAGAACGGCATAGTGTTGCTTAGCTGTCCATCAATATTAAACAACCAGAGGTGGGAGCTTAGCAGAAAGATTTTATTAATATTAGATAAAGAAATAAATTCATCCCCTCTTCTACTTTCTTCTTTCAGTAATTCTACTGTACGTGCCAAAAGAGGTGTTTCTCATGCCCATAAACCAACTGGTGATTACAAACTTCCCAACAAACCGCTTCCTGTCCAAGTCAGTCTTAGATTTTATTTATTTGCACTCTCCCCCACCTTTGTTTTTACTTCTGGATAGTAGATCACTGGCAAAATGCCTGCATAATTTCAGGTCATTTAACCTAACTGAAGAATGTAATAAAATCCATATGGAGTTGTTTCTACTAGATATCACAAAACCTTAATACGAGCTGTTACAAAAGATAACAATGTAAAGATTAAATTCAGGCCCTGGATTTGCTGTACAAGCTAGAGTAATATAAAACTTTTTTTCTTTCCTTTTTTTTTTTTTTTTTTTAATTAAGGAAACTAAACAGCAAATCTCCCTCTGAAATGTTATAAATGTGGGACTTACATTAAGTACATAGATACTGAAGAAAATATACTTTGCAAGATCAACATATCTAGTTCTGTGAAAATCACAAGTATCTGAGAAAGAGGGAAGAAAAAATGAAAGGATGGGAATGAAAAACACTTTTTCTTGGGGTCAGCTTCATTCCCAAATGCAAGAGGAAACGTGGTATTTCATTCTAAAAGGCTCATTAATTAGTAACAAAAGCATAACAAGATTCAGCGGGCTGGAATTTGATGATAGAAGGTTTCAATATAAAACAGTCTAGATATTAAAAACAAAGATAATAAATTACTTTAACACCTTATCAGACCTGTGGCTAATTTTTGCATCACTTGAACTCTAACATTAAACACAATGCCTTTATACTCTGGATCTACTTTTTTTTTTTTTTTTTTGGTGTGTGTGTGTGTAAGTCTTTGAGCTTTGTAAGACTAATTAGTGCAGTTAGCAGAAATGGATGAAAATGTTCTGATGGAATTGTTTTTAGTCATAAAAAATTGTTCAACATAATAAAAAGTTCTATGTTAATTTTATCAGTTCAGCATTTTTATGCTGAAATATTTTATTTATCAGCATTTTCATGGAAAGTATTTTTTTTTTCTGATACACTGTAAGTTATACTAATGAACTTTGAATAGGAACAAGGTGGCCCCTGGGCACAGTCTGTGATAGAATGGGTGCTAGATGTGGCCACAGCACAGTGTGACATCCTACTTACTTAATATCCTTTTATGACAATGTTACCCATCTAGTGGACAAAAGGAAAGCAGTGGATGTGAGTTTTTTGGACATCAGTAAAGCTTTTGATACTGTCTCTCACAGTATCCTTCTGTGTCCTATCCTGGACAAAATCTCCAGCATACAGCTAGACATGTACACAGTATGATGGGTGAGCAACTGAATGGCAGGGCTCAAAGAGTTATAGTAAATGGGGTAGCGGGGTAATAGTAAATCAGGCTGGTGACCATGCACTAATGGTGTTCCCCAGGGCTCAATTTTAGGACCAGTTCTCTTCAAAGTTTTTATCAATGACCTGGATACAGGAGTTGAGTGTAAACTAAGTTTGTAAATTACACTAAATTAGGTGAAGCCATTGAGTCTCTTGAGGATAGAGAAGCCTTACAGAGAGATCTTGATAGATTAGAGCACTAGACAACTACCAACCATATTAAATTTATTAAGAACAAGTTCTGGATTCTGCACCTGGGATGCTGTAATCTTGGATGTCTGTACAGACTGGAGGACAAGTGGCTGTGGTGGGATCTGAGAGTTTTGGCTGATGGTAGGCTCAATATGAGTCAACAATGTGCTCTGGCGTCCAAAAGGGACAACAGTATTAAGTGCATCAAGCACAATATAGCTAACCAGTCAAAAGAAATGACTGCCCCACTACACTCAATGTTGGTTTAGCCTCACCTAAAACACTGTGTGCAGTGTGGGGCTCCACAATATAAGAAGAATATAAAACTATTAGAATGTGTCCAAAGGAGGGCACCAAAGACAGTGAAAGGTCTAGAAGGCATGATCAATTTGCATGTCCAAATCTAAATTATTTCCATATCTGAATGATTTAATGTATAAGACTATCTTTGACAGCCACAATATGCACATTGTGTTATTTGTTTCCCACCGTAGCCTTCTTAAGACCACAGTAAGTGAACCTGTGGTGATGACAGCCTTATTTGTAGCAACACTGGCCATGTCAAGTAAGAAGGAAGAAGCTGACAATGTTTAGAGCTTCCCTGTTTGGCGTCTACAGAGACAGACAGCAAGCAGATGTTTTACAGCTTTAGCAATAATACATCCTAATATTTATGAGTGGTGTGTCAACAACATGTGGTGGAAAGATGGGAGTGTCACAGCACGTGGTTCCTTTACAGTTTTCTATGTAGATTAAAAGTCTTGTTATTATAAACTGCAAAACTAAGCTATTTTAAGGAATGCATATACATTTGTGCAATGATCTTTTCATATCCACAAATCTACAGCAGATAAGAGTAAGTCCTGAGGATAGGACCACTCCCTATATTCCTGGGAGAAATCTGTAACAACTGTTTTCATTTTGTTTTACTAAGAATCAGTGAGAAACCTTTGCTCAAAGCTCTAATGAACACAAGCAAAAGCTTCACGTGGATTGGAGACGTTTGTACTGGCCTGTTCCAAAAGGAAGAAATCCTTAAACAGCACGAGAAAAGCTGTTCTTATGGCCTTTGACTATAATGTGGCCAGAATTCTTCATATGTGTTATTGTTACATAAGTACATATTGTAGCTCATTTAAATAATAAAAAGTTCTAGAAAACTAATTGATACATTTTTAACATGTTGAAATCAACTACAGAGACGTTTAGATTTTCTAAATGGTTGCCAGACTACTCTATTTTCTCTTTCTTCTTTCCACATTGAATAATTTCTAAAAGCCAAATACCACAAAGAATTAACTTTGCTGATTGTTTTTATCAAAATTTTAGAGAGGCATTATGAAGCCAGATTTAAAGTGAAAATATTTCTACTAGTTTTCATTAACAACTGTTGCTGACATAAAAACGTACAGAAAGCCAAAAGACGGCTGTCTCTGTACCAATTAATCTATCTGTAAACATTGACTGAAATTGTTGTACAACATTCTTCGATAACACTTTCCAGTAAAGTGGCATGGACATGATGTAGTGACTGTCTCTCTTTTACTGCAAATTTACTGCATAATTTTCCTATAGGTTTGAAAGCATTACAGACATAGACAGATGAAGCAGTCATGGGAACTACAATACAATACAATCACTATTTACTCGAAGAATCATACACACACATACAAATATATACACACACAGAAATACATGTACAGTATTATAATGCAGCCTTCAATTTTTGGGGGCAAAATCAGGCATGTGGGGAACAGAATGAAGTTATGAAAAACAAATGTTGTTAACATGGCTAAATATTATATTATCCATTGGACAATGACTCCTTCCTTGGAGTTATTAGCTAGAAGACATTTAAATATAATGAAACAACAACAAACCCCTTTAATTTTCCTCGAAAGTAACCATGTTCCACTAGCTTTTTCAGGCTGGGAATGTATTTTCAACAAATGATATCATAGGATCATTAAGGTTGGAAAAGCCCTCTGAGGTCGTCTGGTCCAACCATCCCCCTACCACCAATGTCACCCACTAAATCATGTCCCTGTGCACCAGGTCCAACCTTTCCTTAAACACCCCCAGGGATGGTAACTCCACCACCACCCTGGGAAATCCATTCCAATACCTGACTGCTCTTTCTGAGAAGAAATTTCTCCTAATTTCTAACCTAAACCTCCCCTGGCGCAACTTGAGGCCATTCCCTCTAGTCCCATCACTAGTTATCTGTGAGAAGAGGCTGACCCCCAGCTCCCCACACCTTCCTTCCAGGCAGTTGCAGAGAACAATAAGGTCTCCCGTGAGCCTCCTCTTCTCCAGACTAAACAACCCCAGTTCCCTCAGCCACTCCTCACAGGACTTGTGCTCCAGGCCCCTCACCAGCTTTGTAGCCCTTCTCTGAGCATGCTCCAGGGCCTCAACGTCCTTCTTGTAGTAAGGGGCCCAAAACTGAACACAGTGCTCAAGGTGCAGCCTCACCAGAGCAGAGTACAGTGAGATGATCACCTCCTTGGTCCTGCTGGCTACACTATTCCTGATACAAGCCAGGATGCTGTTGGCCTTCTTGGCCACCTGGGCACACTGCCAGCTCATGTTCAGGTGAGCATCAATCAGCACCCCCCAATCATTTTCCTCTGCACAGCTTTCCAGCCACTCTGCCCCAAGCCTGTAGCATTGCAAGGGGTTGTTACCCCTGTGTTACCTTTATTAGGATATAAGCCAGTGGGATGCTTTGGTGCAACTATGCTGTGTCCACCTGATACAGATAAAGCCCTCTGATAACACTGAAGAAAGTAGAAAGCCAGTACAGAAGTCAAAGAATAATTTCCAGTGAAAAATACTATCATTTTGAAAGGTGATGAAGTAGAGCATGTAGAAAGCGCTCTCGTAGCTCTCAGGGGAGGAAGGAAGTCTGGTTTAGACAATCTGCCTTATAAGGTATGTAGTTTATTCACTAATCCATTCCAGACCATGGCAGTTTAAGATATATATTTTTTTTAATCTTTGTTTTCAGAGACTTCAGTTTAGACATGTGGGAAAAGGATATAGACCAGATCGTAGAGATGGACATCTTTTGCATTAAAATAATCTTTTAAGAAATCTGAATTTATTAGAAATACAGATAAAACCATTTACTTTGTTGAGCTCTTCAATAAACAAAGACAAGGAACGTCACATTAGAAAAATTTCTTTGGCTGTACATATATGTTTTTCTTGAGTTAAGTACATATGGGAAGATAAACAGGTAGAGAACTTAAACACTTACATTTGACTACAAGAATGATATTTTCTCATTAGGATAGCTGCTTTGTAGTTGCTTGTATATGAGTGAATTTTTCCTTGTACTGTTATGTATTGACTGTTGATACTTAAGTAGGTGGTCTTATTGGTTTAAGGACACTTGGAAAAAAAAAAAAAAAGTATCCCCATATTCCTAAAGGCCAGTGAAATATTTGGTTACTGAGACTCACTATTGAAATCACAAAAGTGTAGTGAAAAAAATTATTATCTTTTTCAGTATATGCAACATTTGCAAATAAAACTCATATAGTGTTTCCTCATCTTTTACACAGTCAAATGGTAATTCATCATTCTTAAATACACACCTTAGGATATGATAGTTCTTGTACTGACCGTTAGTCTAGTTTGATTTTCTGCAAATTCAAGTTAAAACTTACTTATGTTTAAATTTCACTTCCACTGCTTAATGCTGGAAGATCCAGAATACATTATATTTCTCCTCTTTATTCACTCAAATGAAACAGAAAAGTTTTCACACTTGCATATTGAAATAAATGGCACACAGTAAGTTAAATGCAGCTGGGTACACTGAAAAAAAAAAAAAGACTCAAGCACTTAAGCAGAGAAATCTTTCAAGAATAAATTAAAATAGCTTTTAAAAAGCTCTTGTGGGAGAAAAAATTGCAGTGTAAAACCACCATTTACATTACAGTGGGTGGGAACCCACAAGAATAAATTATTTATGGCATGAGAGCATTCAATAGAAACAAGATACTGGGGCAAATGTTACTCTACTTATGCTATGAAATATCTCACTACAGTGGGATAAAAAGAAAAAAATTGGCCACTCTTCCCAGCAGAGGCAGGAAGTAAAGCATTTAAGGCCAAGAATAGATATATTTCTAGACCATGCATTGGTCCCCTGTTGATAAGCAGTGCTCATTTTATTTCAGGATAATATACAAATTACTGTAGTGTATCAACAATCAGTTATTATAATATTTCACATTTCTTTCATCCAAACTCCAGTTCTTTGAAAATGATTAGGATCTTTATTTTATATGGAGGGAATTTTAGCACAGAGATAGAAATGATCTGCCCAAAGTACACAATCTGTTTTGATTACATTTTGGATTATAACAGTTCCTGCACTCATTCCCACCTACTGAAAAGAAAGGCTCTTTGCAAAACGTTTACAGTCCATATAGGCAACACGTATAAAAGGAGTTCTCTAATTTATTAATTTGAAAATGATGTTATACAGAGGGATTGTTACACATATATATATATATAGATATAGATATTATACATTTTAACTGCAGACAACTACTGAACACCACCATCAGGTAATCTTTAAACAATGTTTAAATTTAAGCAAGCTAAAATCATTGGCACGTTCATTAACCTATTATCTCCTGTGATCTTAAAGATTTGTCCCACAGTGAAACTGACATATGCATAATTGATTACAGGATCAGGACCTTACAAGACCAAGATTACACAGTTTTTTGTTAGGACTAGATGATGATACATTAAAATATGAATCATCAGCTGCTGTAATCATGACACTGTCCTCTCCCTAATTTTATCAGTCCCAAGGGCACAGATAGCAATGAAACCTGGAAAATCTTTGCTAGGTTCTTGCTTCATTATAATGAAACGCATATACCTACACTTATAAGAGAAACAACTGGATACTAAATGTTGCTCTTTAACATACCCCCTCTCCTTTTCCTCCTAAATACCAAGCTAGACCATACTATCATGACATAGATCATTTCATCATAATGTCAGTCAAGTCAAAGGTCAATTTAAGTCAAACTTAGTTGTTTACTGACATGGCTTTACACCCTGACACGTTGCTAAGATAAATAAATTCAGATTAAGTACACAAAGCATCACATAAATGACTCAGTCTCTTGATCAGTCAATAAAATTTTGATGCTAAATAGATTACAATAGATAAAAATACAAGTATTTACTTAAAAACAAATTTTTGGGTCAATTCAAAATTGAAATAAAAAAAAATGAAACAAACAAACAAACCACCCACAAACATTTAGGGGAATTATTTAATCTTACCCCTGTTTTATAAGCTGTAAACTGCCAGTTTTCATAACCAGTAGCACTCACTGTATATTATTTTGCCAGCTTTTCAGCTAAACACATTTCTTTATAATGACATATTCTATTTGGCATCACTATGTGGTTCTTTGCCTTCTTTTCCCAGCAGCTTCATGGTATTGTTAGTCTGCTTCATGTATAACCCAGGGCAAAGTCGTTCCACCTCAGTCGTTGCTGATTCACGTCCAGCAGCAGCATTTTTGGCAAACCATCTGATCTCAGTTTCATGAATCCACTACACCTTGTGCACGCACAGGCTGCTTCAGTATCTACCTCACATATAAAGTCATTTGCTCTATTTCAGTGTCAATTATAGCATACAAAGGAAATGGGAACCTTAGTTCTAGTCAGACTTACACCACAGTTATTCTTTTCGGAAGAGAGCCTCCCTGCTTAAACATGGCTGTTACAGAGACAGCAATAACGACAGCAGGTCTCTAGACAGGCAACCATGCAAGAAGATGGCTTTACGCCACTGTATTAGGTGTCTGTGTCCAAGTTTTGGACATGGGGCTTGAGGGGAGGAGTCTGATGGAGCCTCTGTAGGAAGAGGCTGGGGCTGCCCTTGAGGCTGGGGCAACCCTATGCCAAATACAGCCAGCTCCAGCCAGTTCCACAGCAGGGCACATCTGAGCCCAGCAGCGATGCTGGTGGTGTCTCTGTGACAACATATTTAGAAAAGGCAAAACCACCACATGGCAGCGAGGAAAAAATGTGAAACAAACAACCTTGCAAAAAGCATGGTCAGTGAAGAAGGAGGGGAAGAGGTGCTCCAGGTGCCGGAGCAGAAGTTCCCCTGCAGCCCACAGAGAGTGGTGGAGCAGGCTGTCCCCCGCAGTCCATGGAGGACACCACACTTGAGCAATCTTATCCTGAAGGACTGCAGTCCAAGGGAAGGAACCCTGTGGGAGCCAGGGAAAAGCATGAGGAGGAAGGAACATCAGAGACAAACTCTGACAAACCATCCCCCTGTGCACACCCCTGTTCTGAGATACCAGGCTGCAAGTGCAGGGATTTCAGGTATTCCCAAAGAGGTGCCCAAACTTGGGCTTTAGACTGGTTCAGCCACTCAGTTCCTTGTGGCGCTACTTGTTTGGATGGTTTGGCTGTGCTGTCAGTGCATCAGCTGCAACGCACCCCAGTTTAGGAGCTAAACTAAGCCACTGTTGATGTATGAAGTTAGCCTCACAAATGCTGAATCCATGGCCTTTGGAGGAATCACAAAAATACTGTAACACAGAAAGGGAAACTTCACAGCTTGGTAAGTTATGTGCTGCTGAAGAGTTGGTGTATTTTTATTTTTCCTCTCTCTTCAATTTCAGCATAAATCCAACGTGTTTATTGTTCACTTATTTTCTAAATAAAGCATGGCTCCAAGAATGTGATACAGAATGAAATGTTATACTTAGTGTAAAGAGAGAGATTCCTCTTGGATCTTCGTGTTCGTTAAATTTAGATGCACTTCTGAAGATTTTCTGTTTCGTATAGATTTTTAAATTAGGTGATGATATCAAAATTTATTCTAGTCTGCTTAAAAACGTGCATACGAGTTATCCTTGTTTTTCAGTAGCAGAAGTTATAGTCATATGATTGAATTGTCATGAAACAAATTGAGATATGAACTTACAGTGCAAACAAAAAGCAGCAAATGTCAACTTGCGTTTGTCATAAGGAGCTAGCAGAGTGTAAGTTCACACCCTAGCTCTTTTAACCATTGCATAAATATTACCTGTACTTACCATATTTGCTTCTTCTATTCCATCGGTTGCTTGGAACAAAGTATGCACAGACCACTTTATGATGAACAGAGAAAGAGTTTAAGAGATCAGCTACTCATTCTTACCTGTTCTTCTCATGAATTTTCAGAATTTCATGCGTCTGTTGTAGCAGCTGTTTTTCTAGCTTGTATGTTGACAGTGAATTTTCTAGTAGCTGAATTTCAAGTCTGGATGTTTGATTTAGCACCTTAGGGATAAATTAGAAACATTAATGTTTATATTGTCCTGGTTGTGTTGCTATAGCAACACAAACATTAATGCAGTCATTTCACTCTGATTTGATGATTTGTCAGAAATGACCTTGATTTCTAAATCCTTTTTTAACCTCAGCAGCTCAACTGGTGCAAATTAACTCAATCAAGCTACACTGATATGCAACAGCTGATAGTCTGGCACCCTGTTTGCTGTAGAAAAATACTAGGCTAGCAGAAGAGGGAAAGGTGACTGCCAAATAAGCTTCATGTCACTGGGAAGAACAAGAGGCATGCTTCAGACATGCATTCCTACAAAGCATGCTTAAACCAGAAGAGTGCAAGAGCACTTGGATTCAAGCCAAAGTGTTGAATCCGCTGTTTTATAGATGGAGTTCCTACTTTAGCTTTCCCCTGAGATCTCTCTTGTGTAGTGTTGGCAGAAGTCTGGTGTCTGCCTATGTTATCACTACTTGCCCTCTTACACAGATTTTTAAGATGAAGGCTGTGATCTTAAACATTGCTTTATGCAATTGTCTTTCACCTTGGGGTTGGTCTGTATTAATATCACAAGTTTTAGTAGGTACATCAAACCAAAAGAAGACTTTCAACCAGGTGAAATAGTTCAAAAATGAAAAGAAAAAAAAAAAAGCAATATCATTAATTAATGATGGTTGATTTTGCTGGTATATCATCTTTCATTATATAAAGTCTGGACAAGTATGTATAAATAGTTTTCATAGGTATGTGTACTAACAGCAGCTGAGATGTAATCACGTCTGGAATTGAACATGACTTCTCTTTAATGTTAATGGAACCTATCAGACCTTCTGGAAAAGCCAAGAATCAGTCTCATCATAGGATTATATAGTATATAGTAAGATTTTCTCATACATGCCTAATAGGAACTTACGTTACAGAACATGAAAAAAAAAAAAAAAAACCAAACAACTCTCGATCTACATAGTGTCTTAATTTTGTCTGAAACTCTTGATGCTCACAGAGCAACTAGAATTGTCCTTTTTATAGGATACAGTGATTGAAAAAAATTGGAATTGATCAGTATGCAGCTCTTTTGTTGTTTGAGATGGATACATCATCACCACAGTTTCAGAGGGACCTGGCAGGAATTGATGGTTTACTACAAAGGTTGGCAAGGGTTAAAGGTGACAGGAAGGCACCTATAGATTTCCTAAGAGTACACATCTGTGGAGCAGCCTACAAGATTTCAGTGCAGTTTCAGGTGTAAAAGAAAGTCTAAAGGGAACCAGTGGGATTTTGGATAGATAAGGATTTGGGAGGGTTCAGTGAGATTTAAGGAGCCGTAGGCTCTGTATCTCGAGTCCATCAATCTCCTTGTTCTGGTATGAGTATTACATATTACAGGCAGTAATACTACAAGTATTACAAGTACTACAAGTGCTGCAAGTACTACATATTACAGACAAGAGATTATGGACTGCCTTTCTCAACCTTATATCCTGCGGACCTTCACATCTTTGCCAACATACTGTGTTTATGTGGCAAGGTTTTGACAGCACAGGGGCTGCAGGGGTGGCTTTTGTGAAAAGAGTCCAGGAGCTAGCTGCCCCATGTTGGACATAGCTAGTTCCATGTTATTCCAAAAGGGGCCCAACACTGGCCAGAGCTGAGCCAATGAGTGATGCTGGTTGTGACTCCGTAATAACATATTAAGAAAGGTTAAAAATGTTGTACAAGAGTAGCTGGGAAAGAGGAGTGAAAGAACTAACCCTGAAGACACCAAGGTCAATAAAGAAGGAAGGGGAGTAGGTGCTACAGGCACTGGAGCAGAGATTCTCTTGCAGTCCATGGAGAGTACAATGATGACACAGGTTGTCCCTCTGCAGCCCATGTAGGACTATGCTGGAGCAGTTATCCATGCTGCAGCCTGTGAAGGAGCCCATGCCACAACAGGTCAATGTGCCTTCAAGGAAGCTGCAGCCCATGGACAGACAATGCAGGAGCAGACTCCTGGTGAGAACTGCAGCCCATGGAGAGGAGCCCATGTTGGGGCAGGAGGTCTGGCAAGAGCCTGTGGGGAACCTGTGCTAGAGCAGTCCACTCTGGAAGGACTGCACTGCATGATATGGACCCATGGTGGAGCAGTTCTTGAGGAACTGCAGTCTGTGGGAGGGACCCACGTTGGAGCAGTTCATGAAGGACTGTATCCTGTGAGAGGGACCCCACACTGATAGTTCTCACTAACCTAATCTGTTATTAGTTGGCAATAAATTACATTTATCTTCCCCAAGTCGATTTTGTTTTGCCCGTGATGGTAATTAGTGCATAATCTCCTGTCCTTATCTCCACCAACAATTTTTTTATCTTACTTTCTCCCCCTATCCTGCTGAGGGAGAGGAGTGGCTTAGTGGTCCCTTGGCAATCAGCCAAGGTCATAACCTGCCACAGCCATGCAACTGTCTACCTCCATCATTGCCAGCAGGAGCAGTTCACCTTCTGGAGCCACCTGTACCACTCTTTTCTGAGTACTAGTAGAGCCAGGGGCTACAAGGACTTTCTCATGCTGCTGAGAGAGGCAAGGTAGGAGATGCTGTCACTGAGTTGGAAGTCAGAGACAGGACTGCAGCAAGGTGGATACCCACTGGTAACTTAAGCATCTTTTAAATTCTTCAGCTATAAGTACAGAAGAAGGAGGAAGTTGCTAGTGGTGCCTCTACCATGAACTGATTCCTCAATGGGAAAGTGAGACATCGACAATGCAAGTTACCTGCTTGAATGAGGGAACAGCAAATAAGTACTCAACACTTATAACTATGTAGGTCTTTGGGAATATAAAAAGAGTTCCTACACCTCCCTTTTTTTTTTTTCCTGAGTGTATGCTATTACGTTCCATAGAAGGTCTTCACAGCTTATACTTCCATTTAGATATTCTGTTGAATTTAGATGTATTTATTGTATTGATTTAGATATTCTGTTTAAATACTTTCCCCAACATTCTCATAAGTCAATATGCCATCTTTTCAAATTTGTGGTAATTAGAGCTTAACGTGTTACTTTAGTTGGTCTGCTAACTGAGATGAAGGAAAAAAAGGAACCTGCATAAGGCAGTGTAGCAACAGCTTGTACCTATCATTCCTAGCCAGAGATAATTAAAGCATCTGTCTTTCATAATTGCTGCTGTTTTTCAGTGTGCTGTAATGCAGTTACATAATAACATGGTAATGATATTGTAAACGTGAGTAAAAGCATTATTATCTGTCAAGAAGTACACATGCCACTGAAACAAACCAAATATATGCAATGAGTTAATTCCTGCACTTTAAATGAACAGCGAATGCATTTCAGCTGGTAACACAGCACATGCTAGGAAGATCAAGAGGAACTCAGCAAAAACTGGAAAAACAAGTATGCATCTTAAACTGATAGAAGTAGTCAAAAGGCAAAAAGCTGTACATATCATTGCAATAAGCCCAAAATGAAATTGTACTCTGCATTATAACAGTGATATGCTTGCCATTTGAACCAAATAAGTGATTTTGGTGCTACGAATCTTATGAAGATAGCTCTTTAAATTAATGCAATATTATACAATTTCACAGTAATAACAGATATAGAGTGCTTTATCAAGAAGCTTTTCCCTCTCTCTCCACAGTGTAAAAGCTACTGATTTACATCACATTTCAGCTGGAAACATCTTGTAGAAAGTAAAAAACTTCATAATAATAAGAGGCAAATAATAATGGAGAAGAAAGGCTCTATTTTAGCCTGAAACTCATTATTTAACTTGACACTTGTATCATTCACAGTTGGTAACTGAGATAGTTATTTAAGTCAAATGATTTAGTTTCCTGGCCTGTCCAGCCTGCCTTACACACACAGAGCTAAATATGCCAACCAAATGAAATCAAAGACAGACACAGAAAAAGTGTCAGCCATCACTGCTGTTTGTACCAATAAACAGAGAGTGTTTCTTGGAGCCCTGTGTTGAAAAGTTTTGTTTGGTGATTTATTAGAAAAGAAGGAGGATGGCGAAAGTTCTCTGCAATTAACAGCTTTTAGGAAACTGCTTCGGGAACATACCTGGGTTTCAACATCCGTGAGTTTTCTTGTCTGCTCTGCTGTCTGGCTGAGGAGGCTGGTCCCTATCTCGAGCATGGTGGCGGTGTGGTTCTGCACAGCATTCTGCTGCAGCTGCACCATCTCCGATTTCATGTTTTCCACAATGTAGTTCTCAAGCTGTAAAAGAGAAAGGGTTGTAGCTGTGGTATTTTTACCCGTTCAGGCCTTCTGGTGACATAAAGATGCATAGCTGGCATTCTTGCCAAAGGCAGAAATTTCAACATTTTCAGGGGGAGTTCTGCTGACCCTGTGACCAGGATATGGACCTGACGATTTGGGTAACCCCTTCCAGTCTCTGAGTCCCCATGTTTTCCCAAGTATCACAGCCTGCTGGTATGAGCTGTACCAGATCCTGCCTGCCTCCATGTATGTCAAGATCGTAACAAGTATTTCTGGTAAAGATGTCATGGCAGTTCCAAAATGCCTCCCCAAAAGAGCAAAGTTCACCACAGGGAAACTCCAGATCCTACTGGTGCATTGTAACATGCTTGTGAGTCCTTACTAGAAGAGATCTTACCTACCTTTTCTCACAGTCATTCAGCAACATGATTTGTTACTGGGTTAGATTCTCACATACTGTTCCACAAACTCATCAGTGAAAGCAGCTTAGTGTAGCTATGTCCTCAAAATTGTAAAGGAATCGAGACAGTGTCACGGGAATAAGAGAAGGAAGTTGTTCAGCAAAAGACATAGAAAGCTACTTTGTTCCTTTTCTTGTATTGTCTCAATACTGTTTGGCTTACTTTTACATTCAGTTGAAAAGAATCTGAATTAGAACTCTAAATAAACTGAGCACCCCCAAGGAAGGGACGATTTTTGCTTATGTTTGCTTTGGTTAACATAGGCAGAGTACTTTCCTTCTAGATACTTAGGCCCTGGCTCTGCCATAAAAGATTATAAATCCATGACTAGTCTACATTATGATGAGATTGTTTCTTACATATCTAAGTGTTGTTCTGGCATCTTGTTTGATGTGCTCCACAAAGTATTAACACAGAGAAAAGTGGCTTGGGACATTGGCTGCAATACATTCCACTGAAATCAGCAAGAGTTCAGCCAATTTACACCCAATGAAGACTTGGTCCTATGTTTCCTTTTGTGGCTGATCATGTTTTTTTTTTTTTTTTTTTTTTTTATTGTTAGCTGATTCCAGACTTAAGCAACCGCTCTTTACCTAATAATTTTAATCACGTTGAACTTGCTTCTGCAGCGGTAAGCATGTTTCATTATGAAAGGTAAGCTGCACAGCTAAATAGTAAGAACCAGATGGAGTTGATTTAAAGACTGAAGAAAGCAGGAGTCAGATATACAGTGTGTGATTAATAGGAAGGGCTACTTTCATCTTATCTGTAAGCATTCCTGTGCTGATGGGTAACTACTGTAGATGTTCTGATGAGCCATGTCAGCTGAGGTTACAAGAGATTTCTTACAAATTTGATCATTTATGTGCACCTCTTATTAGTTTTAAAAGCATTTTTACAGAAAAAGAGCACTGCCACACTGTAAGGTGTTTTCTGAATGAGTAAATTATTTTTTGGTTTTGTTTGCTTGTTTTTTTGTTTGTTTGTTTTTTTTTTTTTTTTAAAGCCCATTTTTGGAGAAGCACTTAATGAAGCGCTTAATACACATGATGGTGAAAAACAAAGTAGAAGTCCTAGTTTCAGACCACAAAAATGTTTGCTTGAATTCTCAGGTGACCACTCTGGGCTAGAAACCTGCAGAGTGTTTTAATTGGTGGGGACAAGTTATTGTTGAATATCCTGATAAGTATTTAAATGAGAGTTAACAGCCAAAGAAAACTCTAGGTTCTGCAAACCAAAGTCTGCAGTGGATGTCTCCATTTTCCACTGCAAGTGTAAGTTCACTGCTTTGTTGTAGTTTATTACTGAGATGTTACAGATATTAAGCTGGTTCAAGGGAGATATTACAAATCTATCATATTTCTATGCCATGCTTTTATGTTCTGAAATATTCTGCCTGTATCTCTCTTTTACATCAGATATTGTATTTTTAGCCATCCTTTGTTTCTTGGTGGTTTTATAACCAGTAACTTTATTTCTACATTATTCCTTGGTTGCAAATAACCCCTGTGGAAGAACCCCAGAAAACTGGATGGTTGCTCTTCTCCACACTCTGATTCAGATACTGGAACACCTGAACAAGAAGTTCAAATTTCTCTCACAGCATTAAGCTCCTGATAAAACACAAGTTTTATTTTATTTGGCCTTCAAGTTCCGCCCATGATGAAATACCAACACATCATAAATTTCCTTATATCTGTTGTCTTCTTTTTTTCACATAGGACCATAGCACATAAGTGTTGTGGCTGTGCAGTACATGAATTGTTAGTCTGCAGCTTTCTGAAACTGCCTCACTTACTTTATGTAGGCCGTGTGATGCATGTGTGATATGGATGTCTGAAAAAACCTGTGCAAAAATATAGTGGCTATACTTATTAAACATCAGAAATCAGAAAATTTCACACATCAATAAAAAGAAATGGGTAAAAGGATTTAAATGTAAAAAGACAAAACATATTTATAATTCTAACTAAATGCTTTGCTTGTTACTTTGCTAAAACTACAGAAAGATTTACATTTGAAGTATATCACTGCATCTGTTTGGAGCTGCAGCAAGTTTTGCCTAGCAGGAACACAGGCATAGATTGAGGCATATTGTAGTCTAGCACATTCCCCATGGTATCCAGTCTTGGGCAATTGCCCTTGGTTACTCACCCCTAAAACACCCTGTGGTTTAATCTGAGACTGTCTCATTATAACAACAAAACTGATTTTCCTGTTACAGAATTACTCATTAAATGCTTTTGTAAATATTTGGTGTTCAGTAAACTGCCACAATAGTTTCTGTGAGCACATCTTAGGAGTACCAGGAGCTGTTCAATCAGTAAGGGGAGAGTGGAAGGAAGACTAAAGTAATGTAGAGGTTCTGTTACGTTAATTCCCTTTCCTTTCTTTGCCCAATACTTTTAGTTTGCTTGGTGGATTTATTGGTTGCAATACTGGCCCTGCTAAAATCAATGGCAAAATTCCCATTGACTTCAATATGCAAAGATTCCACCTATTATTTTTATTGCAGGAAACTAGCATTTACTCGGTTCATTATGGCAAAGCACACAGTTTCATCTGAGCCTTGCCTCATTCAGAGGCTTTGTATTGAGTTTACTGAACCTTAGACTTAGCTTTCTTTGTGATTAGTTAACAAGGATAGCATCCATTTAACAGGTGATAAAAAGATCCTTGAATGCTGGCTTCACAGAAAATGTCACACACAAAAACCCATTCACAGGAGTAAATCTAAGAATGCTTAGGGTCTTAAGTCTTCTTGAAAATCTATTCATCCTATAATTAAGTTAAATCAGTTTGTCCAGATATTCTGCATTAAACATTAAATATATCTTTTCAGATGAATCTTTGTACATTTGGATTTTCAAATCCATATACTACTCGTACTTATTTCAATTACTTTTTGCAGAAGTGAAACAGAATTCTTTTCTGCATTCTTTACCCCCCATCTCACCCTTCCCACTGTATGGCTTTCTAGTGTGCATTGATATCCCTGTTATTAATTCGGCTGCATCTGCTTTCAGTAAGACTCATAACATTGTACAGGAGTTTTCAGTAATGAAGAATTACTGGTGGGATGCATAATAACGTTATAACATTCTCCGAAATAAAACTGTCAGACAGTTCAGTGTTATTGTTTAATAAACATTCCAGAGGATTATGCATTAAAAGTATCTAGCTTTTTCTGGACAATGTTTATTGAATAATCTTCATAGAAACCACCCAAACACTAACAGAACTATTAAAATGGAAACTGCAACTTAGTGCCTAAGTAAATGATAATGGTTTGTGGCAGATGGCTTATAAATAAAATAAGAGGTTTTTCTTTTACTTTGATCAAATACTGTTGGTCCCATGTAATTATATCATAAGGTCTGCTATGATATCCAGATGACATTAGGCTTTCATACAATGCATTTGCATGAGAATGCAAGTTAAAGTAACAATAGACTGCTTTCCCTCTCCTACTATTAATCTTATAAAACACAGCATTTGTAACAGTAGAAAGACAAGAGACTAGTGACTTTTTGTAAGGTGTTTTGTTGTCTTGCTTTCCATACCAGAAGATGTACAGTAATACTGTACTAGCAAACAATGAAAGCTCATTTATTCTTTCTCAGTTTGTCTGTCTGAGGGGGGATCATACCTCCTCATACCAACAAAGTGCCTCAGGGAGTCAGATTTAAAACCAGCATTTGCAGTAATAGAGATAATTGTATTTTATAAATAGGCAAAGAGCCTTTGTGGGAATAAGCTGGAAGAATTTCAAATATACGGAATACCATAGAATTTCTTTGAATTTTGCAGCAGCCAAAGGGGTTAGGAAGGAGTTTATCACTGAGAAAAACAATCCTATTGCTGTGGTTTGACCACAGGACACCTATTTACCATAGGATAGTTCAGCTGGAAGGGACCTACAATGACCATTTGGTCCCACTGCCTCACCTCTTCAGGGTCAGGCAAAAGTTAAAGCATATTAATCATAAAATGGTTTGGGTTGGAAAGGACTTTAAAGATCATCTAGTTCCAACATCCCTTCCACGGGCAGGGACACCTCCCACTAGACCAAGTTGCTCAAAGCCCCATCCAACCTGGCCTTGAGCACTTCCAGAGATGGGGCATATACAGCTCTTCACTGGACAACTTGTGCCAGTGCCTCACCACCCTCTGAGTAAAGAATTTCTTCCTTATATCTAATCTATATCTACCCTCTTTTAGTTTAAATCTATCCCCCCTTGTCCTTTCACTACACTCCCTGACAAAGAGTCCCTCCCACCTTTTCTGTAGACGTCCTTTAGGCAATGGAAGGCTGCTGTAAAGTCTTCCCAGAGCCTTCTCTTCTCCAGGATGAACAACCCCAACTCCCTCAGCTTGTCTTTGTAGGAGAGGTGCTCCAGCCCTCTGATCATCCTCGTGGTTCATCTCTGGACTCACTCCAACAGGTCCACGTCCTTCTTGTGCTGGGGGCCCCAGAACTGAACACAGTGCTCCAGGTGGGGTCTCATGAGAGCAGAGTAGAGGGGAAGAATTACCTCCCTCAGCCTGCTGGCCACACTGCTTTTGATGCAGCCCAGGATATGGTTGGCTTTCTGGGCTGCAAGTGCATATTGCCAGGTCATGTCATTTCTCCTGAACCGATACCCCCAGGTCCTTCTCATCAGGGCTGCTTTCAATCTGCAGATCGCCCAGCCTGTATTCATATTTGGGATTGCCCTGAACCAGGTGCAGGATTTTGCACTTGGCCTTGTTGAACCACATGTTATTCTCACGGGCCCACCTATCAAACATGTCAAGGTCCTTCTGGATGGCATTCCTTCCTTCCAGCATGTCAGCCATGCTGTTCAGCTTGTTGTCATCCAAAAGCTTGCTGAGGGTGCACTTGATCCCACTGTCCACGTTGCTGACAAAGGTGTTAAACAGCACCCATCCCAACACCAACCCCTGAGGAACACTACTCATTACTGACCTCCATTTGGACATTGAGCTGTTAACCACAACTCTTTGAAATGCAGCCATTGAGCCAATTCCTTAACCACCAATTTGGTCTATACATCAAATCCATGTCTCTCCAATTGGAGACAAGGATGTCATGCTGGATAGTGTCAAATGCTTTGCACAAGTACAGGTAGATAAAGCTGTAACCTTTTGTAGAGGGCCATCAGCTTTGTCAGGCATGATTTGCCCTTAGTGAAGCCGTGTTGGCTTTCACTTATCACCTCCTTATTTTTCACGTGCCATAACCTAGTTTCCAGGAGGATCTGCTCCATGATCTCTCCAGGCACAGATATGAGACTGACTAGCCTGTAGTTCCCCAGCTCTTCCTGTTTTTCCTTTTTAAATATGGGTGTGATGTTTCCCCTCTTCCAGTCAGTGGGAACTTCACTAGACTGCCACCGCTTCTCAAGTATGATGGACAGGGGCTTTGGAACTTCATCCTCCAGTTCCCTCAGAACCCACAGACATATCTCATAAGGTCCCATGAACTTGTGCACCTTTGGGTTCCTTAGCTGGTGTCAGACTTGACCTTCTCCTACAGTGGGAGGTTCTTTACTCTCCTAGTCCCTGCCTTTGCCTTCTGGAGCCCAGGCTATGTGGCTAAAGCATTTGCTGGTGAAGACTGAGGCAAAAAAGTCATGGAGTACCTCAGCCTTCTCCATACCCTGGGTGACCAGGTCCCCCATTTACTTCTGGAGAGGGCCCACAATGCAAATCAGCCATTGGTAAGCTAAAGGGAAAACTTCAGATGGCTGATATACAAACTGGACTCACAGAAGAGACTGTTGGAGTATCTGGTATATGAAGCCTTCACGAAGAAATCATAGCTTATTAATTATACTTTAATATCTGTGGGTTTCAATTCTAAAAGGAGCCCAAGGGTTAACACAGCAACTCAAAAGTAGCTGAACAAATATTTAAGAATTGGCTGTAGAAGGTATGTATAATCATTTTTTTTTAATACAGTATACCCAAACTTCTAGCCTTAAGGCAGCAAAAAAAGTTTTCATTTTAAAATCATTCCCTAATGATAGTAGTTTATTTGCATATTTATTCAATATTTTGTACTTGCGTTTCTTAATTTCTTACTTTCTGTAATATTGTGACTCATAAGTTTGACTTATTACTTAGATAACTTTTTTATTTTAACCCTAAATCACAATGATGTAGTTTTCTGAATTCTATTCTAGCAGAGAAACAATGACTTGCAGAGTGTATATATGCTCCAAACCTCTTCATGCTGAAATTAATATATGCATTTCTGAAGTGAAGCTTTCATACCATTATTTTTCCCAAACCTAGTCTTCTAAACACTTCAAAGATCCTTTGCCTTTGTGAAGACCGAACCATTGGCATTTCATATGTTTACTATCTGGTTATAAAGCATAATTAATAGAGATTTACAATAAAACTGCCATCAGGAAAAAATGGTGTTTGATAATATATGTTTAATTTATAGCCTGCATAAGATCTATATAGAAAACTGTGAATATATCTTCATATGTACAGCACACCACCACAGATAACCACTACTTGTTTTGTTTAGTATGTGACCTGTGAAACCACAGCTGCATTCTTGGCATGCAGAGGCCAAACAGTTCCATTCAGCTGAGTGATATGTTCTGTAATCCAGGTGACTTCCTCTATACTGATACTTGTCCTCATGGTGGCTGAACTTGGTTTCATAGCAACCTTCAACTGAAACCTTCAGTTAAATAAAAGTTTATTATGAATGTAGAAGAATCTTTCAGCTACATAATATATATAAATATATACATACATAAGGTTTTCCTTTGAGAAAAACTAAAAGATGACCAGGACCAGACATTTTTGTCAGAAGAAATCAGGCATAACAAATGTAAAAGATTATTCCAAAACACATGAAGTAACCTTTCTCCTGCATCCAGCATCAGTGAATTGTCAGCAGGAATTTTGTCTCTGGATCTGAATGTTGGATTTCAAGAAAGATGTATATTATTTTGGGATAGTCTTAGGAAGATGAAACACATCTATAACTCCAGAAGACTGAAAGAATTAGGAATGCTTAGCTTAATAAAAAAGCTAATAGGAAAGTAAATGACTACAAGGACATAAGGATGCAAAGAGAAAGAGAATAATCTGTTTTCCATATCCATGAAGCTGCAGTAAGTGAAGTATATCTTTTGCAGTTAGGAGAAAACTTTTCTAACAGTATAGGTAATAAAATACTAATAGGATTTTTTTCTGGAAAGCTGTGAGAACTCCATCGCTGGAGTTTTACTTTTAAAAGAATTCTTTAGGTAAAGAACAGGCAGACTAAGTGGTATTTTATGGTTCTTCCTTATTTTTCATTCTTCTAATTATTATTATTATTATACTTCAGACCTATGCTTACAGACTTAACATACGGAATCAAACACTATAATAAAATCTTCATTGTACTGGGAAGAAGTTTGGAAAACTCATCTCCTAATAAAACTTTTAGAAGGAAGTCAATAAAAAAGAGGATTAAAATTATTTATTAAAAACAACAAATTTAAAAAATATACTAAAATAAAATTATATAAATAAGAGGGATTGTTCTGTGCAGACCAAATCAACAAAATCAGGCAAGTCACTGAGGATGTTTTCTGAATGCATGTATATACCTCAATAGGGATGCAGTCTGCAGACCCATCTGAGAAAGTATTGTGTGAACCATTTCTGCAACCATAAAATAGCAGCTCTTTGTTGTACTCAAGTTACTTCTATTAGGCTGCTTTAGAAAAGACAGTCTCTAAAAATCAATCAATGTGTGGATACTTGAATGTGTCAGTGGTGGCTTGGCATCTCTGTACCATGTTCTGTTACACAGGAAAGTACATAAAATGTAATGGGTAATAATAGATAATGATGATGGAAAAATGCTTTACATTGTATGCTATCCCACTGGAATCCTGGGAAACTGGAAACAAAAGTATTTTTATTAAGCACTGTACTTAATATGAATAGAAATAGTCCTTGGTATAGCAGTCAAGACATACATGGAACACAAAGTTCTTTGTTTCAAGACACCAGAAGACCTCACTGGTTAGACTTACTTGGTAGTATAATATTTAATATATGGATAATTTATGGAAGCAAGAAGGTTGAGTTTTACTTCCTCATCTGGCATATCAAAGACAGTGTATTGACTTAGGCCAAGTATTGATTTTACTGGCCTGATAATTCTATCTGAGCTTTGTACTAAAGTATCTTCAAGCAATCTTTCCAATTTGTTTTCAAAGTTTTATAAAAAACATTCTAAAAGCTTTCCTTCTTTCAAATAAAAAAACTAAAATCAATATAAATTGAATTTATTTGTCATTTCAAATGTGATTAATTTCAGTTACTACAAAAGCAAACACTTTTTCAATTTCAGTAGCTTTTATATGAATATTAGATTTCTCAGTTTTTTAATCTTAAAGCTTAATAAAGTCAATAAGCAGCATAACTGAGAATCATATCAAATATTATTAAATGTTCCCATAAGGAAGCTACTTATAGCAAGCAAATTAGAACAATATGTTCTTTTTTTCTACCGATTAATAATATTTCTGGTTCAAAGAATTATCCAGTTTGATGTTAACCTTTACCAATCTTATACAGGGTCAACCATATTTTTCTTTCCTGATCTAACTTTCCAAGACACTTAATTCTATAAGCTAAACTCATTTATGATTATACAGTTGGCTGCAAACATGACCTATGCCCAATACACACTGGAGGGGAAGGTATAGTTGTAGAAAAGGCAATGTCTGCCTTCTTGCCCTGAACAAATAAATGAACCTCTGGGGGAATTTCTTAAAAAATATTTTTTTATCAAACTGTGAAACTAATTAATTTTCTTTGGCGAAGATACATTTGGTTAGGAGCAATTTTCAGAATGACTCATTTTGTAACAACTTCTGTGTAGCAGAACATTTAGACAACTTCTGGGTCATTCCTGTAGAACATATGGCTTACAGTCAAAATTAGCTTCACCAAAGTATCTCCTTACTACATGATATAAGGTTCTTAAAAAATGTAGTCTTCAACTGCATAAATGGTTCTGGTTGCTATAATGCACTGCCAGCTTACAGCTAAACTTTCAGTGAACCTGCAAAGCTGTAGTATCATTTGGAGTCTATATATAACTTTTTATTTGAGTTATAGGAGGTAGTATAATGTTTTAATATTGTATTACTAATTTATTTTTAATTCTGCTTGGTTTCTTACACTCATCACTATGACATGTGAGCATATTGTTGGTATTCTGTGTATGAAACACTTTTCCAAGAATGGTTGCAAGATTAAGACTAAACTGCATAGCGTTCTAGTCTGTACAAGCTTTTTCTTTCTGTAGTGGCTGATATAAATATTATAGAATAGGAATGTCTTTATTCACAAGAAGGCCTTCAGCTCATACATCCTCTCTGATGAAGAAATCACAAACCCATTTTATTCCATTTGTCTATCTTTCCTGTGTAATTGTAGCTTCCTTGGAGAATACCCTTCTTCTGTCTTTCATCAGTGCGTGATATATGGTCTCAAAGTCAGCTGAAGCCCATGGACATTGTATTATGATGATGCCAAAAATCTACAGTCATAATTTTGGATCTTTATTGATTTTGAAATCATAAATGGGAAGTTTAGATTCACTAAAACTACCTTGAAAGTACTGTAATTTCTGTTCATATGGAGCTACAAGAATGCAAGGGCCATCAGACACCTTCCCTACTGTTCCAGGCAACTACTAAGCCACAGAGATCCATAAAATATGCACTCCCTGTGTCCCACCAGCCTTAAAGCTCTTGGCAAAATTCGTTATCTGTGTACTATGTATTCACAAGGTTTTGCCTTGTCCAAAAAGGGAGGAAGAGCAGGCAGGCCCACTGTTCCTTGTAGCCATGATTATTTTTGTGCAGCTAACTTTAGCTCAAAACACAGGGAAAACTGGAAACAGAACACATCTACAGTCACAGTGTGGTTCATGGTCTGCTATGGTCTGCTTGAGTGCAGAGTGTGCTGCCACCAACTTGTGACTCTCAGTGACACCTTTGACAAGCTAAGAGCAGCTGAGCAGCCGTGTTGTTTGTAAGCAGATGAGATTCCTCTCCTCAGCATGTATTAGTTAGCTTTTTTTTTCTTTTAAAGAAGTCCTATTCACACTATATTGTACATATTGTACATATATCTTCCATATTGAAGACAGATATTTTTGCCTATTGGTACCTAATATAGAAAAGAGCTAAGCCTATACTTGCTGTAAAATCCTTTCCCCCGTAGAAACCAGGGAGGTAGAAACCTTAATTCTGCTGAAGTACTTTAGCCTATCAGCAATTAATATCTAGGCAAGGGTTTATGTATTCTCACATGCAGTATTTATGTGCATAGATTTACATGAGTGTATACATAATAACTGCCTTAAATTATGGGTTATAAACGTAGGTAGACAGCAATATTCATTTGTGTCCTATAAAGTTTGGCTATATTTATGGTTTTTAACTTTTATTACAATAATCTGGACACAAGCAGTTTAATGATAGATGTTCTGAATACATGACAATGTTTACCTTAGTTTTACTACAGACATTAAAAATGATATTGATACATCTCTGCTGGAATCACTTTATAATTTTAAGGCACAAATAAATGAAATCTCCAGAAATATCTATAGCAATAAACTAAGAACTTCAGTTTCCCACAGCACTATAAAAAAGTTAACCACTAGTACAAACTCTAACACCTTTTCTTTCCTTTCATGAAATTCTATATATACCCAGTAATCTCTAAGTGCCTCCAGACATACCTATAATTCTCAGTGCTATAATGAAAGTATAACTAGGCTTAGTGGGGAGGTGGCCCTGCCAAAATATGCTCAGCCCCAGAAAACTGGATTCCTTCCTGTGCTGATGGAACCGATTGCTTGAAAATGTGGCAAACAGTGAGTTTACATAACTAAATAAACTTATTGCCAAATACTCCCTTCCAATTATTAGAATGAGAAACATGCATAAAAATCTTAGATCAAAACTGTCACATATTTAGTTTATACGTGCATATATTTACATATATGCACATACATGTATGCATATATAAAATAAAGAAGAGTGCATTCCACTAAATAGATTATAAAATGCCTGTTTTAGAAGCATCAATGGAAAGAACTGAAGTTCACAAAAACATATAATGAAATATCAGGTAGTCAAATTAGCTTGCAGAAAAGACTATGAAACTTAATAAGATAAAATTGCCTTGGTTTATCTGAAATGGCATAGTTCAAGAGAGGAATTCTTGTATGGTTTTAATATTTGTATAGAAAGATAAGACCTTTCTTATACGAAATAAGTGAATAGCCAAAGCATATATAACCATTTCTAGTCTGTCTCTTCATTAAATTCCTCTTGGGATTTTGAAAGGGAACAATCACAGGTTTCCCTTAAGTGAATGAGTGTTAATACAATCTCCTTCCCCACCAGTTGTTGGAGTAAGATTCAGGAGATGATTATGGGGATCAATTCCTTGTCCTGCATTTAATTCATGAATGCTACAGTGCCTTTAATGGGAAATGCAAAACTGTGGGTTCCTCTAGAGAGTTCAAATAGCCGGAAAAAGGATTCCCATTAGCTGCTAAAGGAATGTTCATACTGGATATGCAATGATAAGGAGTAGAATCAGTTTGTTCAGTACTTAGAACCAACCACAAACTCAGTAGTAGCTACGAGAAAACTAGGTTGACAATCTCTTATCTTACTGTAATACTGCAGCATAAAAAACATGGTCCAAACATATTTGAATTTAAGGAAAATATACAAATTTAAATGTTTTGGAGATATTCCTGCACTTAAGTCACTGAAAGGGAGTGATGGAGAAATATTTCCTCTTAAAGCCTGGCTTCAAGAGCAGCATTTTTTTTCCCCAGGACCTGGCAAGAATATGCCCTTCTACTTCAGTTATCATAATCAAAGCTCTTCCTGGAAGTCAATGTTATTGAAAAGTATTCCTCAGGAAGTCATGAAATCATGAGCTGAAGTGGGGAAACTTTCAGCTTTCGGTTACTTATCTGCTAATTGCTTGTCTGTAGTTTCTCTGGCTGATGAACACTTCCTATTGCTGTTAACAAAGACAGACAAATGGATTCATAGATAAACAATCAAATATGTATGTACATAAGCACACGTGCAGAACAACAGAGGTAGTAGACTACAGAGGAAGAGGGGCATGTATTAAAAATGGATAGCAAGACAAAGGGAAGGACAGTTTTTATGCAGCAATATATCTGGTTTTACAAGGGAAGACAGAAGCCATCAGACATTATTCCCAAATGTTATCCCAAATATAAACAAATTAGAAATAATTAGACCCAAATGGCTTAGGATTCATGCATGCTCAATACAGGTTCAAAGAAAACTATACTAAAAGAGAAGTGGAATTTTTTTTAAAATGAGATCCTGGCTATTTTGTCCTAGTAAGAAACTGTTTGGATGCCTGTGTTGTATCCTTTAGAGAACCCAAATATGAATATTGTCCCAGTGATCAGGACTAAGCTCCCAGGCGTACTGTCACCCGTCACTGTTCCTGCATTCCCAGCAAGGCGGCAAGGTTGGCTGTCAGACTTGCGCTCTCGCTGATTAAGTTGCTACTTTTGCTAGTAAATTTCAACACAATGTCCCTGTGCCTGAAGTGATAATGGTCACAGTCATTTCCTATTTGTAATCCAGGAACATGTACTGGCCCTTGCCCTGATGGAGCTTCACAGTTCACAAATGCAAAGTGACAGTCCTTTTGACATGATTAATGTAGTGAAAACAGACCAGTGAGTCAAAGATGAAACAAGCCAGTTATTTCAAGTCCGTCCTTCACTTAGATCTTGCATGAATTCTTAGCATTTATCATTAGTTTTGTTTTCTCGATCTACCTTCTACAATGCTTTTAATTTTACAATAAATCCCAAGTAGACCATGTGTAACAATAAGACTAATGTTTTCTTGCCAAGTAAAACCAAGAAGGATGGTTTTGTAATAACTCAGAAACATTTACAATATAATCAAAAATACATTGAGTAAACCAACATATCACAATAACAGGACTATTAAATGAAAGGAAAATATCAAAAAATGCTGTAACTCTTCAGAATCAGAGATGACCAGAGCTCAAAATCAAATACAGATATTCCTAAACTTTAAAGTATTCAGATTCAGGAGTTTAGTTCAATCTCATTTTCATAATGATAACCATGTGGTACTGTTCTTCTCTCTCATGGGTAAGGAAAAATATCTGTTGCACTGATTTTGTAGTTGCAGTATATAAATGCAAACATTCAGGTCATTAGCTTAACCACATGTGCAGAACATACAGGAATTAGGATAACATTTCTCATGACTACAGCTATTCAATCTAAAGAAGAATTGACATCAATAATGCTCATATCTATCACACTTTGTACTGTAATAGTAGAGAACAAAGTGCTCATGAATCCTGAGGAAAGTTTGGCAGCTGTTTCACTGAGCTGTAGGTCGCAATCACACTAATAGCTACACATTCTGCCCATTAGCTGGCAATAACGTTCATGCCCTTTAGTCAGAACATTATAGCATGGCAATTTCTTCAGTACTGAAAACAGACGAAAAATCATGTCAAACCTTAAAAGAATGCTGTGACTGTAGCTCTAATCATACTCATATCTGTTGCTCCCAGAGGATCCAAGAAAACTGTACCAGTTACTGCAAAGTGCATCAGACCACCCCCCCAAACTGCAAGTTCCTGTGCCCAGGCCACAGAAAACCTAGGTACAAGCCACATAAAAATCAGGCATAAATGTTCCAGGATAGAGGTTCTCTTTTGCAAAACATATTTTCTTTAATCCCTGTTATTGGTGCTGATTGAAACAGCATCAATCTAACTCTATGCCATGCCTGAGGGCCTGACTGTGTAGGGGACCAGAGTACTGGAGCCAAAAGAGCTGTACAGGAGACCTGTGGGGTTAGAGGCCAGGAAATCCCTGATTCCCCCTTGCATCCCTGTGTCATCTGGATCTAATTCTTTCAGTTCAGGTAGCACTGTGGTTTCATTTCCATGAGGTCAAGTAATGTGGGTTAGGACACGTGGATTTATCTCTGGGAAAAAAAAAAAGAAAAAAGAAAAAAAAAATCCTCTACTGGGATGAGACAGGAAGGTTAGATAAAGTCTGAAATCCTGACAGATTAAAGTCAATGGACGTTTTGCATTTACCCTCAATTTGGCCAGGATTTCACCCCTGAGACTTCAGTTTTCTTTTTGACTTTCAACTCCATAACAGGTCAAAATATCTTTCCAAAGTGAATAAGAATGCTATTATTTTAATATTAATTAGCTGTCTGCAATTCTAATCTGCTCTGAAACTAAACAACAGGATTTGTCATTTTACCGTAAATCTATTAACATGCTATTCATGATTATTTTCTTGTGAAAAGGATGCTGTTAACAGTAGTGTAAATGTGCACATAGGGATTATTAACCATTAGTACACTTGGACTAAAGTACTAGCTTCTAGACATGAAAAGAAAGCTAAAACATAAGTGTTTCTGTTCTACTTGAAATAAATTACCATGCTACCACAAATTCCCAGCAGGGAAAGGGAAGGAAAGACATAAATTTCTGCACAAGGTGCAGAGTGTTTAATGTTTTTTTGTGTGATAGCAGTGGGACAGTTCATTTTGTCAATGTGGTGACAAAGAAGCAGGAAAACAGGACTTTTCTCCTTTCTTTGCCAATGGGCTGCAAGGCCTATCAGAAATGTGTTTTCTTTAAAAGGCAGAATACAGGAAGGATTATGTAAAATGAGCAAAAGCCGTAGAGTTCCAGTTGAGAGCTGAACTTCCTGAAAGGTCGCGGTGTTTGGGGTTTGTTTGAAGCTTATCTTTTTGTCTCTCTGCAGTTCCAGTAAGGGCTCTTTCCCAGCTGGGCAGCGGCAGTAGCTCCGCTCTCACAGTGCCCCAGAGAAGGGGCCATTCAAAGCAGACCACCATGACAGCAGGTCATGGCAAGAAAGCATCCTCTTCCTCATAATCCACAAACCTGTTGGAACTAGAGGCTCATCTAGAAAACTTCAGTAGCTTTGCTGAACTGAACAACTTCTTCCAGGTGGGACTTCTACTTGCCAAAGAAAACAAGATAACTACAAAACTATACTCTAGTTGAAGGTTCCTTCTCCAAACTGACAGAGTGTTTAGAAAATGTGATTCTTCCTCCTTGCATTTGTGCTCTTACCAACATCTGTGTTAACCAAGGTTACTGTGAGGTTACCGTTTAATCTGCCATGGTTGCACAGCTTTGCACTGACAGCAGAGGAGCCAGCTTGCTTTCACCATTAAAAGCAGATTTTTGCAAGAAGTAGAAATTCCTCTAGCTACCTTCCCTATAGTTTTCCTTTTGGACGTCACAAGACAGTAAAAGTAGTCAAGCTTTTTCCCTTGTCCCAGCTTCCAGAAACTCAATGCAGATGAGGGATGCACTCAGCTCTACTTGAATGAAATATATTCATAATCGTGCTTCTATTTTTGTAAGGTGGAAGGGATGTGGTCTCTGGATGACTGGTGGTTGGAGCTGATTATTCTCAAGACAACTCAATACAAAAGTTCAGTCTATTCCCCACTTTCCTGGTGGTGACAGTGTACTAGCCTACGTGACAGTTGATTCTGTAATATGTAAGAAGTAGCTTCTGTTCCCATCCTGCCAGAAAAGATTACGTTGAATGGCTGAGTCAGTGAATTTATCAGGTAGAGAGGAAGCTGACACTGATAACTCATCTGCTGCTAAAATTAAGAGTGTGAGTCCCTGTTTAATAGCGGCAGCTATAAAACACGTTGAAATATAAGGAGCAGCTAAAGATCAAGTGACATTTGAACTTGTGACTTTCTGGTTTATGTGAACCTTCCTTGGAGGCTGTTAGATTGTCTGACAAAAAGTTTCTGATACACCTGTGAAATAAGAAACTGAAACATGGGCTGTCCCAGTAGCTTTCCTTCAGGTGGCAGCTCTAATTTCCTTTTGTAAATATACGGGAAGTGCTAGCTTTCTGAAGGTAAGCTCTGCCTGAACTACCAAAATTGCAAAGCTGCGATTACAAGTCATGGAAGTGCTGATAGAAAAAGTTCCGTACCATTTGTTTCTTACTCCTGCCTATGCTGCTTTGTAAACAAAAGTCCTCATAAACTGTCAAAATGCTAGGTATTGATCTTTGTGAGTCCCTTCCAACTCAGGATATTCTGTATGACTCAAACATAAGACCAGCCCTGTTTGCCCTTTCATTACCGAGATGCTTCAAACAAACAGTTAGTGACATTTAAAAGAATGAAGTGACCAGAGACAAATGTTTAAAACAGCTCAGTGTTTGTATGGACTTGTTTCATCTCTATGCTCAAGAAAGGTGAAGGGCTTGGTGCAGACTGTACTGTAGAAGCAGCACAAAGAATACTCAAATCTTTCACTGCCATGGGTCTTCATAATCCCCATCTTTTAACACATGGTTCACAGAACCAGAGTAGTAAGAGGGATTTTTAATATAAACTGTCTTTCCGAATCCTGAAATGTTAATCAGCTTGGTATTTAATTTTATTTCTTTCATACTTAAAGCTTATTCTACTCTTGTGTGAACTGTAAAGCTTTTATTGAAAAAATGAATGAGATGAATGAAAAAAGAAGTATATGGTATATAATTAGCTTTGGTGGAGTTAAAAATTGGAGTGGCATACTATAGGATATCATCCTGAATTGTCAAGGGAGGAACTAGATGATCAAACAGTTTTATTCAGTCTGTAATTTCAAGGATACTGCGAATAACTGCCCTTTGGTACCTCAGCAAAATGATTGCTTAGTAATAGATGAGGGATTTGATTTAAAGGTGACCTTTAATTGATGTAATCATTCCAGAATATCATTCCAGAATAATCTTATGTAAAATAAGATATAAACATAGTGTGATACTTATTTACTGTCTCTTACTTGGATGATTTAAAAATAAAACATCATTGCTTCTGCACAGAAAATTGTGTGAGGGAGATACATTGAAATTCAAAGTGCAGGTCAGTGTTTCTGATAGAAGCAATGTATCACAATTAAAAGGAAAAGAACATCAGAATTGCTGAAAAAAATAAATCCCGACAAATATACTTCAGTATATTTATGTTAACTTACAAAATCAGATTAAATTACTTATTTCATCTATTTCCCTATTTTTTTTTAATGCTGAATTAAATTTTCAAATTTAGTGCAACTTTGATACCATAGCTCATTAAATTAAATTTCAATTCATACATTTTTTCCAACAAAAATAAATAATCCAAATATTTCAATCCAGACAAATCAAATGTGATTTTCAGTTAGGGAAACAGAACGTTCTGTAAGAATTTAAATCCACAGAGTGACTTGGAATATTTTTAGAAGAAAATCCCAGTTTAAAGTCAACCTTATATTTGGTCCTTTCTTATTTACACTCTTTCCAAATAATACCAACAGCAATATGTAAATGAGTGATGGCAGAAAGTCCTTTCTTCCTTTTTCATGGTGTCATTTTGTGTCTGTTCAATGTCCACTCACTTAACCATGCCAAAGAAGGGTTGTATATTAAGCCAGGAAGACAACAGCAGACTACCTGCAAACCCAACACTTGCCATATCCAGTTAACTTACACACAAAGACACAAATATATAATTTATGATGGCTGTTCTTTGAAAAAGAGGTGGGACTTCTCACTTCCAACCTTTAAAAGCATGTATAAACTAATATTATGGAGTGCAGGTATGTGTGTACTGCTGCATCTGTACATGGCTGAAATTGTCAGCATCTGTTACTATACGGTTCCTCCCATGGAGATCCCAGTACAGGATCAGGGCATATGAACTGAAATAAAGGCAACAAATTATTTCATTAAACCTCCCTGAAATTTAGTAAATAAAATTCCTTTATCCATTATTGACCCGGGCTGGCTTTTTCAAGTGAGCTTTTTGTGATGGGATCTCCTTACCATTAATAATTTTCTGAGTCATGAAGTTAAATCGTAGACATCTTTCTTCTTTTTCCTTCTCAGTTAACTTCATAAAAGGTCTAATCATGATCTCATTAAAAACAATAGCAAAACTCCATCAATTTAATCAAGCAGGTGTTGCTTTTTTATTTTTTTTTTAATTTTTTTTCCCTGTTAGTGATTGGTGATATCCCCTTTTACAAGGTAGTTAACAGATTTTTCTTTGACTGTAGGAATAGATGTCATCTACCTGTTAAAGAGACCCTCAGCTTGCTTAAAACCATCTCTTGAAGATTCATACTTGAAAAATCTTAGCATCTGTTTAAAACGAAACCCTATTTTAGCTAAGTTTTCACAGCTGAATTTTACTGGACTTGTTCTGCCACTATAACTCAGTACTAACTAACTATGTTATCTTCAGATGCAGAAATGTTGTGTCACCGTAGTACAAAGAATTAACCACACAGGAAATAGTACTGCAAAGGGCTTGATATTCAGCAAAGCCTGAGGCCACCACAGGCCTCGTTTTAAACATGGAGTGTTTCCACAATTGCTGGATTGATTCATGGGCACACACACATATGTACATAATCTAGGGGATGAGGAGCAGTGTTCCAAAGTCTGATGGATCCAACCTCTGGGCTTCATCCTACATGCCCCTTTCATTTCAAAATTGTCTTCAGTGTGTTTAATACTCTGTAGCTTTTCCCTCTTCACATCTTCAGTTTTTCCCCAGTTTCATTATCCACTCAGAAAACAGAAAGTTAAAGTTTAAAGCCTTGCTTTGATCTGAGATGTCATAACATAAACAGATGCAAATACTTCTTTGGTGACCACAGATCTGTCTGTAAATCTCCTGTTGAATCAGAGCTAAAAATAATTATGATCTGTGTTATTTGGCGTAATTCATCTCTTCACTTTTATACTCTGGGAAAACAGAAAAATAGTCCTAACTTTAAGGAATTTGTCATGTTAAGATGTGTCATAGCTAGTCCATTATAGACCTCAGTGCTATGGGGTGGCAAGGGGGATTCTAAACTCTGTTTTAAAGTATTTAGAAAGGGTAGAATTTTGTTCTCTTTGTTTGCTTTTGCTCAACAAGGAAAGAGTATGAGTCACTGTGATAAAGTTTGCCAGGATTAGCCTACTCAATTCACCTCTTTTACAAGGATATTCCTTTAGGTTTCAGAGATGAGGGTACAGCTTAACTATTTTGTTTCACTATTTCCTTCATCCTGGGAGCTGTATCAATTCAGCATTAATACTGTCCTTTCACTACTACATCCCAATGGGCAATGGCAGCAGGAGTTATATGATTAATGGTTTTAGAAATAATTGTTGAAATCCTAAACTACTATTAAAGTAGCCAGCCTAAAATAAGTATATATATGTATATATTACTGTGCAGCAAGATACCTCATAAAATGTGTTGCCAAATGCACAGATTTAACTGTGCCAAACTAAACTGTATACATAATGTTGACTACAGAACATAGACCTTGCCTTTCTATCACTTGTATTAGTCAAGTTCCAGAAGGTTCACCATCTTGTACATAAAAGATACTCCTCTACTGTATAAAAGGTATTCAGTGTGCCACAAGATTGTATCTCTTATATAAATGAGAAAGCATAGGAGTATTTTTTGAAATGATTTGTGACAGGAATCCCAGAAATGCTAAAGTTCGGATCTACAAGGAGAGCTTTGGGCCAAAGATAAGTATCTAAATTCTTCGTACACTAAAAATGGGTCATTATGGTCTTAAGAATGGGGTATGTTGTCACAAACACAGTGAGCAGAAGTTCACTCAAGCCAACTGGCAGAGACTCCTGTACTGTTGAAATCATGTGGCTCTCTGGGGTTAGGCTCAAAATACACTGTTAGATATTTCCTCCTGGATTAGCCATCAGTTACTTAGGTACAGCAAACTGATTATTTCTGGCTTTTATTTTCTTTAAAACATTATCACATGAGAGAGTAGGAAAAGTGACTTCTCTTTCCTTCTCAGTCTAAGGCTTGTTAGGCCTCCAAATTCTCTTTCAGCAGAGAGTTTTCCCCACTAACTATAGACTAGAACACGTCAAATGTGTTCTCTCCCCCTTGTTGAAGCAGAACCACCATGTCACGGTGAGCTCAAGGTTCATGACACTAAAAAGAAAATACCCGCATAGGATTGTGGATGTCATGTCATAGTGATATGAAAGTCAGGTGTCCAAGGGTTCATTTCTTTCCCCAAAACAGTTCACAAACTTTGCAAAAATCATTGAATAAATATACAATTCAGCTTCTTCACCCATCAATTAAAAAGTTAAATTATAGAGAGGATGCCACTGTATTTCATGCTGAGTTCAAGATTACAGGTAAGTATTAGCTAATCTCTGGAAACGGCTTTGGAATGTATTGCTGAAAACATACTGGTCTGAAAGTTCTCAGCCTGGATGAACTTGTACTAGGTCTTCCACAGACTTGTGAAATGCTTGAATTTAAGTATCTCCATTCAATTGAAATTCCATTATAGACATCATATTTTTCTGGATCCCTGGCTTAGGGCCATACTCTGTTTCTGTACCTAAAAGCAACGGATTTCTTATTTGAGCACAATTCAAAGTGTGAAGACATTCAGAAAAATACTTCACAAACTTTTGGCTTGGAATGTTTTGATTCAAGGATTTCTCACACCCCACATATGCAATAATTGCAAAGCATTAATCTCTGGCAAGCATATCTTCCAAAGTAATCGGAATAGAAAGCTACACATACAGGCTGGACATCGCTCTTGATATTTTATTTTTATTTTTTAGAGACAAAGCTAGCTATCTTTACAAAAAATAAAGGTTTAACAGGATTTGGACCTAAGTGGATTTCATTAAACTGTCTACCTATTACAGAGATGTTCAGACACAACAACCTGAGACAGAAATGCTCACCAAAACCACTTAATATTAAGTCATGGATGTATTCAACACTAGAAGAGATTCAGCGCCCACTTTTATGAAAATACTTTATCTATACAAAAGAGGCATTGAAGGGAATAGCAAGACACAGCCAATACAAGCAGGTTTCAAATGAACTGTTTTTTATCAGTCATCACTTAAATGAAATAGATCTTCTTTGCTATCCTTTTTCCAAATAATGTGGTTTCCTATGTGGTGTCCACTTGAAAGTGGTATTATCAGCTCGTCATTTCTTATATGGCTTATGACTGTGGAAACAAAACTGACATCAGAGTCTGGATTTCACATCTAAAATATTTCATTTTGTTTCAGAGAATATTTTACTTTTTTTTTTTTTTTTTCAAATTTTGTTGGTCACTGTGTAAGAGGGCTATTGTTTCCTGTGATTCAGATAAAGAACATGGGAAATAAAAATATCAAGCTCTCGGATTTCAAGAATGCAATTAAAGTTTTCACCTTCAGCAGTGACAGCAGGATTACTGCTGAATATGCTCATCTAAGCAGGTCTTTGAAGCATGGCTGATATGTTTTGGTGGTACAGGAACAAATCATCAAATAACACATAAGAATCACTGAGCTTTCTGAATTTTCTGTCGAGAACTAGGGACAGAATTGATAAACTGTGGAGGTGCGGATTTCAAAAAGCTCCACCTCCTTCTAACAAATACATACTTTTCATAGATTAGTTTTGCTTAACCTATAAGCAACTGCTGATTTTTACCTTCTACAAGGCAACAAATACGGGTCCAAAAATCTATGAAGGATCAAATCAGTTTTGATAATTCACATCTTTCTTGCTCTTGTTCTTGTTCTTGTTCTTGTTCTTGTTCTTGTTCTTGTTCTTCTTGTTCTTGTTCTTCTTGTTCTTCTTGTTCTTGTTCTTCTTGTTCTTCTTGTTCTTCTTGTTCTTCTTCTTGTTCTTCTTTTCTTGTTCTTGTTCTTGTTCTTGTTCTTGTTCTTGTTCTTGTTCTTGTTCTTGTTCTTTTTGTTGTTGTTGTTGTTGTTGTTGTTCTTCTTCTTCTTCTTCTTCTTCTTCTTGTTCTTGTTCTTCTTGTTCTTCTTGTTCTTGTTCTTGTTCTTGTTCTTCTTCTTCTTCTTCTTCTTCTTCTTCTTGTTCTTCTTCTTGTTCTTGTTCTTCTTCTTCTTCTTAATTTTCTTTATATTTTTAATTATTTTTAATTTTATTTCTGTGTAATTTATATATGACAGAGAATCACCAGTCATTAAATCAACTCTGGAAAATTCCATTCAATTTCCCCTACCTTTCCTTTTCTCCCTCCCCATTCCCCTTGCTTTTCTCACTCCCTTCTCTCTTTCCCTTTCCCTTCATAATATAAAACAGGCTAGATACTTCTTCTCCTTTCTTTCCTTCCAGATGAAGATACTCCCAGGACTACCAACTTCGTTCAGTTATCAGAGAATGATTTAAATGTATTGGTTGGTCTATTTTAGTACAAGAACAATTTGAAGAACAAACAAAACAAACAAACAAACAAAACAAAACAAAACCTTCAGACAAAATATTTGTTAGGCTGCAGGGAAAAAAAAAAAAAAAGGTTGAAAATTCAGAGCTGGCATGATCAAATCAGATCCCTCAACCTGACACCAAATGTATAAACAAGAAATTGCAAATGTATCATTCATTACCCTGTTCTTTACTGTCAGCATCTTTCACGTAAAAGTTTTATGTACTTCTTAACCTGTTTTTCCTTGTGGACTTCAGAGTATTCATCTTACTCATTTATTCATTCCTTTAGGAAGATGTGATCAGAAATACAGTAAATTTCTGTCTTTCACCAAAATTTCGGGTTGCCTAGGAGTTTTAAATTATAAGGGATGCTATACAACACTGTTACTTGGCCTTTTAGGGATTTAAGGATGTTTACAACCCTGTCCTCAGGCTGTGAATGCAAATGGACTTACTCATCACTTGGTGGTTTTATCTACAACAGATCCTGGAGCAGCTCAGGCACTTCAGTGAATGTGGCTTTGGCAGAGTTTTGGTTTAAGAAGTGTGATTCAATGTATGACATTCAAGATATCTTCAACAATTTATTTGAAAGAGGGCAAAGGCTTTGACAAGCTGATGTGGGGGTGGTTTTTCCTCTGCTCTTGGATGCCAAAAACTTACGGTGACTGAATTTTCAAGATAAATACTGTTGTAGAATTTGCACACAAAAAAAGAGGTGTCCAAAGTCTTTGATTCCTTTACTATTTTGCAGTCTCTCTGTTGAAACTAATTCTGCATAGCTTGTGTTATATACAGCATAGAATTTCTATTCCTGCCACGTTTCCTTTCTTTTCTTTCCTTATCATATTATATTTAAAGCTTTTCTTTTCTCTGTAGCTAATTATATATCCTATGTCTATGTGTTTAAGCAAAAACATTTAGTAATATCTTTCAGCACCGCTTCATGTCTTTTTTTCATGGGGATCTCCTGTCCATGTCTTAGTGAAAACACAGTTTATTTCTTTACAAAGCAGCTTACTTTAAAGCTGTGAAAACAAGAAGGAGATTGTATTTAATGGATGAATAAATGAAGTTGGAAGCTTTTACTGAAATGCGTAGCCACAGAATATATTGTCATTACTGTATCTGCCTCCTGGAGATCATTTGGATTAGGTGTTTGCTATATGAATTAATTACTTAAAAAAATAACTATTTTTCCCATCTGTGCATAATGGGCTACAGCGCAAGTAACATTACAACCAATTGAAATGATATAGTTAGTATCCATATGTCACATAAACAATTCCTACTGATGTTAGCAGAAACACTGTAGTTGTATGAAAAGAGGCTAATATATGAACACTGAATTCTGGGGTAAGGAAAAAATAATAATAATTACAATGGAAGAATGAAACTACAAGCCTGATTCTGCTTCCTTGCAATCATTTGGATTTTTATGACTTCTTACTAGCTTATGTTCCTAAATTTAAATTGGAAGAAATAAAGGGGTAGTTTAATTCAGAGGAAAAAAACATGACCTTCAAAAACATGCCACAGATGAATAAGAAACTTTTAAAATATCTTATTTCGGTGTTCAACCTTAATTTCTTCACATGGTGTTTTTATGCAAATCAACATTTTATTCTTCTAAACACTTATAGTCAAATTCTGATTAAACATGCCTTGCAAGTTGCATGCTTGTTGCATAGGATTAGAGACTGGCTCAACAAGATGGCTTCCATCATCTGTTCAATTAAAAAGATCCAGTGGGGAGATCTGAGGATAATTTTGTGAAACAAATTGGCATTTCAGTAACATTTTCTATTGCTTCATTGCCTTGAGGAAAAAAAAAAAAAAAAAGTGATTGAAAGGAGAAGATAAGAAAACATATGGTGAAACTTCTGCACTGGCAATAATTAAAATATTTTCTGAAGAAATTACGGAAAGCAAGAACATAAAGACATAAAAGTTACATTTGTGCCAAAGGTTTATCTTGTCCTAAATCCCGCTTCTGACAATGGTCAGTAGTAGAAGCCCTATAAGATCAGAGTCTGTAAAAGTTCTCCAGTCTATTCTCCAAGATATGCACAGCTTGGGACTTGAGGTAAGTTTATATGTAGAAAATTGTACTTTAGAGTTACCATTGGACCCAACCCTCATGCATTTATCATTAAAAACAAACAAACAAACAAACAAACAAAACACCCAATTTAAATGTTTGGCTTCCACAACATCCTGTGGCAATGAGTTCCATAATTTTATTATACATCATGAGAAAAACTACTTCCTTTTGTTTGTTTGCCCCCAAGGGAAACAGGAGCAACTGAAAAGGCACTGTATTAAAGGCACTGTATTTACCCATTAATGGTAAATTACACTAGAAGACTTTTATTACACTTATTTTTTGCACTTGCAGAGCTGCATAAACATAATGGTTCTGATCACAACTTTGCAGCAAGGAGGGTGAGGGGGTGGTTACAGTACAGTCTGAAGACTGAGCTGAATTTTCGCAATGGAGGGAAAGCAGAGAAGTCTGTGCTTGTAACGTGTCTTACGGCTTCTCCTCTTGTCAATATCCTCTTTTCATTTCTGGATATCTGTGCACCACAAACCAATGCCAGATGTTTATCCACATGTATTCAGTGAGAAATTTAAGTAATTGAAAAAAAAAGATGTATCTCATGTACATTCCACTGAAGAGTGGATATTGAGCCTGATATTGAAATACATGAACAGGAAATTATATGGATCTTAGATGCAGACCAGAATACAGCCTGTGGTGTAGCAAACAGCATGCTTTCATACACTGTGGTTTGTCCTTTTTGAAGTGGTCGTGTAATGAGCTGAAAATATCCACGTTTAGATAGTAAACATGCACGTAAGACTGCTGGTAGTGAATTTCTTCTTTGAAGAGTGTGAGTTGCTAAATGGACAGCTACTGCCTGACACCCTCACACCTTCCCTTTCTAGAAACAACACCCAAACAACAATGCTTCTCCTCAAACTTATTCCAACATTTCTATTTACCAAATACAAAACAAATGTGCTGTACTTACTTTTTCAATGCCTGAATGATTAAATCTTCACACTATAAAACTACTAACCACAGAATTTTAAAATTGGCATTGCTTAATTAGTTAAGTGTTTTTCAGACAGAAAACAGGTCTTCATATCCAAAGTTGGAGGAATTAAGGCAGTGGCGGGTACTTTGAAATGTAAGCTATATTCTGTAAGCCTTGATTTTCTATAAAAATAATTGTCATTCATCAAACTAGTGCCTTTATGGGGCAGATTTTCAAGGCTTTTCCTAGGCTTGGAAGGGAAGACTAGAGTACACTGTATCAGGTAGAAAATTCTGGTTTTACAGCTTTTGGCTGCATGTAAAGATTCTGCTAAGTAATAGATAAAATATGAGCATTGCAAGTAACTGATGGAAAGAGGGAGATAGAAATATTGCTCTGAGTTTCCAATCAATTGCTGTTGCTTAGACTCATTCTAGGAACCTGAGGGCCTGGAAAGCATAAAATAATAGGAAGTAATTGCAGCTGAAAATCTCTGGTGTTTAGGAATGCACATTATGCAGTTTCACATTATCGGTCTTTTATTTTTTGCATTACTTCATGTAGTTCAAATCAGCTCTGTATTCCAGTATCCTAGCTTCTGTAGAAACATGCTTTACCAGAAAGCCCTCTTCTTCATAACTGGCAGGGAGTAAAAGAAGAGGGAGGTAACAGACATAGACTTGTTACATGGACTTGTTATCATATCTGTGTTTATTAGTAGTATTTGACAAACAGTGGATAATAATGATAGCAACAATTTATGTAAACTACTTGTCAAATCAGAGAAAAATTTTCCATAGTCTTCACAGCTGAAAAGAATCCACAGAAGATGTTTGTAAGGAACTTAAATATAGTTCAGTATATTAGAACACCAAGAAGGGATGATAAAAGTTTCTGCACTGAAGTTTCTTACTCCTTATTCTATAATTCTATACAGTCTTTCTACAAACTGTTATCATGCAATCTGTCTATATACAAATATAACTCTTTTGGGATAATGCCCGTGAATTAATTATTATGCATGAAAGTAAACAAAACAAAAAAACGAACAAAATCTCTCCTTCTAATTCAAAAAGATAATTCACTAATATGACTGACCAAATACAAGGTCTTATGAAAGACAACAATCTCACACCAAACATGACTATGATTCTCAAATCTGAATAAAAAAATGAAAGTTTGGTCATTGAAGATACAAGGAGGTATTTGCTACTTAGAAAAACAAGTGATCAGAGAATCATAGCATCATGAACTATCAAGTTGGACCCATGAGGATCACCGAGTCCAACTCCTAACTCCACACAGGGCAACCTAAGAGTTAAACCATATACCTAAGAGAATTGTCCAAATATGTCTTGAACATGAAAAAGAAGCCCCCAAGAAAGTGAAGGAAATCTTATTTCAGTTGAGAAAATTTGTGAGGCTAATTCTTTTATTTAAAAACGGAGGAAATGATTTTGAAAGCAAGGGATAAAAGCCTGTACTTCACAGAAGACTTCAAGAGCACCGTGCTGCAAAGTCTTGCATAACCAGTGCACAGTAAGTATTCAAAGGATAAGATCCTGAAGGACCCTTGCAAAGTAAAGTTCTCAGGGGTTTCCAGCAGAGGCCCCCTCCAGCTGGTATTGCTTCAGATGGATAAAGACATGCTATGACTACCATCTTTTTGGAAGCTGAGAGCAAGTCACACAGGCACATGGAGAAAGCCCTAACCTACACATCCTTAAAACACACAGATCAGTGTAACTTCTTTTCATTTCAATTTACTTATGTATTAAAAAAAATAAAAAATAAAAAATAAAAATAAAACTTGTATAACTGTATTATCTGTTTTGAATACTGTGACTTTATTTATCTGTTACCTTAACCTAACTTAAAGTATTATATTAAGGTAACTGTATAACAGAAGTCTCTTTAGGAGGTGTGGAAAATTTATCAACTCAGGAAATGGGACACCTTCTAACTGCCCTATCTCTATAGTATTTCCTCTGCTGTATTCAAAAAAAATAACAATAGAGGACATCTAAGCTTCATAAGTCAGTGGCAAGTTCCCATTAGAGTTAAGAGAGGTATCTTCGCATGCAGCAGGATGTTGGGATATATGCTTGAACTCTAAAGGTCAAAAGAAACACCTGACAGGACCTCTGCAAAGAGCACAGATCTAGATACTGTTCAGACCATCTGTCCTATGCTGATGTCTGTAAAGGCAGGCTTATAGTATAGCTGATCTACATTGCACTTCACAGACCCCTTCTCTCCACACAGTTTGTATGATGCTTCTGCACTTCTAATATATCCATCCCTACAGCTCAAGTGCCTGGAGCTGGACAGTACACATGGTGTATTTGTTTCCCTTGGCCATTCTGGATGTCCTATCAAGTAATAACTGAGCTGGGATGATTACAGCTGTTTTTGGCTTGCTTTGCTAACCCTTTTATCATTTTAAATAGATGTGATTTTAACTAGCTTCTAATTTAAGCTGTTTGAAAATGCAATCATGTGGTGTTAAGTTTGACATGGGCTGCCTATGTCAATAGCAGTTACTGCATGACAGTGTTTGGCACACTGATCCTTGGAAGGAAACTAGAAAATAGCTTTTGATTATCTGAAATAAGCAGGCATGATGGAAACAGTCATTTTATAGTGCCAAGCTGAATAGACGCCAGAACAAATTAGAAACTCCTGTGGTCTAAACCTTACTGTGCCACTGTCTCCATTGGCATCTCCATGCTCTAGCTTCCTTTAGGAGAATGGGGATTAGCTCATGTTTACATTTGAAGAAAATAAATCCTTGTCTCTAAGTGTTCTCAATACGTCTTTTTTTATTCAACTTACTTATTTGGGACTGGGAATACTTTTGTTAAACCAGCAACAATGAAGTAAGTATCACGTAGAACCAGTCTGTAAAAAAACGCATGTTATAGAAGACCAGCTTTATGCACCAAAGCTCTCAGGACTCAATAAATCAAGAAAAACAAAAAATATTTTTAGATTAATCACGTCTTGAAAAAAAATCAAACCACGGTATTTGGTCATTTGCAAAGATATTCTAAAACCAGTCATAGAGTGTGTTTCAACTTAAGGCAATTACATTTTTGTAACTACTGAAGGATGGCAAATAAAATCAACTTTTAGGCATATTTCTTATTCAGCTTGGTCTGTTGCCTTGGTCCTTGCTGTTTTATGGTAAAGTTTTAAATTAGTTTTTGTTGAAAATGCAAATGGTAGTTTGAAATTAATCAAAAGAGGTGTGTTTTTGTTGTTGTTGTTGTTTTGATTTTTTTTTTTTCCCCTATACTCTCTAGTATAATTAAGTCAGAAAAAATACAAGCTCTGTGTATTTGCCGGTTTCTGAATAAATGCCAGGTAGGCTGCAGCTGGTACACTTTAGCTTAAACTCCATGCTATTGGTATGCTCCAAGTACATTGCTGCAGTGTGTCCACGTAAGTGTGAAGATACTCTAAGTTCACACATCAGATAAATTTACTGTAAATATAAACTGAAACATTGCCTTAACCACAGTTATCTAAGCAAAGGCAGGGCACAGTCTTGAGCATCTATGTACATTTTAACCACCAAATACTACTTTGGTCCCAGTACCAAAGTAGTCTGAGAATAGAGGAGGGTTAAGGATTCTGTAGCATCTGCTTGGACTTAGTGCTTTAAACGCCACCCTGGGTTTCACTCAAAGTGTTTAAATCCTGTTATGGGTCTGCCTGAAATATTTGAGAATTCCAGTCTAACTTTCTGTACAAGCAGCATATTCATATTGCTACAAAGCACTACATTATAAAAAGCTAACATAAAGTAGATAGGGCATTATTTCTCTTGAATAAAGGTATTGTATTTTACTAATAAAATACTTGAAATATGCAAAACTGCTGTTTTTGTTTGTCTGTATCATCACATTACAAATAAATTTCCAAATATATCTGACTTCTATATATCAGAATATTTCATTATCCAACTCAGCTAGTGAAGCAAGTTTCAATATTCTCTAGAAAAGTATCTGTACTTGGAAAGTGCTACCTGAAAGGACCTGTTATTTTAATAATCACTGGTAACTTAAAGAAGTTTTAAATCTTTCAACTGCTACACTACATTTCTTTTATAGATGTTTGTTTGACAGATGATTGCAAAACTTGTGTAAACTAGCTAAAAAAACAAACAAACAAACAAACAACAACAAAAACAACAAAAACAAAACCAGGTTGCTGGTTCCATTAAAAAATCATTTGCAAAATGTAATGATGTACAAAGCATCTAAAGCTAGAAGTAGTAACTCAAGTCTGAAAATAACCACATCCAGCTTCATATTTTGTTAGCAACATCAGGAATGCTGTTTACTTCCCCTCTGCATTATATATGTTACACAGCATCAGCATTTGGAGGAAGGCAATTTAACATGCAAGTGATATCACAAAAGTCAAAAGATATTTGCATATGCATAGATTAATAACATCATGCAACAAGTATGCGTCATGCTAATACCTATTTTCCATTTTACATCATATATATCATTCCACATATACATATAATATGTCCACATACACAACACTTTCTACAGTTACTAGAGCAGTGACTTGTCACTTAGCTATTTGTTTTCTAAGGTTTTAAAGGAAACATATTTGTGTGCTTTTGTGCTTTCCTAGCAAAGTTGATAAAAATGCATTGAAATAATAATGATCATTCTACCACATTGTGAAGAATGTAGGGACATTGTCAAAGTATGCAGGGATGCAACGAGGAAGGCCAAGGCCATTTAGAATTAAAATCTGGCAAGGGATTTTCAAGGACATCAATGAAAGGCTTCTTCAAATACATCAATAGCAAAAAGAAGACTAGGGAAAATGTGTGCCTGTTGCTCAATAGGTGGGTGCCCTAGTGATGAAGGATACAGAGAAGGCAGTTACTGAATGCCTTCTTCGCTTCAGTCTTCATGCTAAGACTAGCAGTCAGGATCTCAGACCCTGGAGACATGAGGGGAAGTCTGGAGAAAGGGCTTTTCCTTTGCTGAGGAGGATCAGGTTAGAGATCACGTAAACAAACCTGACACCCACAAATCCATGGGCTCTGATGAGATGTACCCATGAGAGCTGAGGGAGATGGCCAGTGTTATTTCTAGACCACTCTTCGTCATCTTTGAAAGGTCACAGAAAGTAGGAGAGGTGCCTGAGGACTGAAAGAAAGCTAATGTCACTCTAGTCTTCAAAAAGGGCAAGAAGGAGGACCCAGGAAACTACAGGCCAGTCAGCCTCACCTCCGTCTCTGTAAAGGTGATGGAACAGTTCATCCTCCCGTCTGGATGCCTACCTGGGCAACCTGCTCTAGGGAACCTGCTTTGGCACGGGGGTTGGACCACATGATCTCTTGAGGTCCCTTCCAACCCCTACAGTTCTGTGACTCTGTGATCCTGGATGTCATCTCTAAGCATGTGGAGGAAAAGAGGGTGATCAGGAGTGGTCAGCATGGATTCACCAAGGGGAATTCATGTTTAATCAAATCTGAAAGCCTTCTATGATAGAATGACTGGCTGGGTAGATGATGGGAAAATAGTGGATGTTGTTTACCTTGACTTCAGCAAGGCTTTCAGTGCTGTCTCCCATAACATCCTCATAGGCAAGCTCAGAAAGTGTGGGTTAGATGAGTGAACAGTGAGGTGGATTGAGACCTGGATAGATGGCAGAGCTCGGGGTTGTGCTCAGTGGTGTGCAGTCTGGTTGGAGTCATATAGTAGTGGTGTCCCCAGGGGTCAGTACTGGGCCCAGTCTTGTTCAACTTACTCATCAATGACCTGGACGATGGAACAGAGTGTACCCTCAGCAAGTTTGCCGATGTCACAAAACTGGGAGGAGTGGCTGATACACCAGAAAGCTGTGCTGCCATTCGGAGAGACCTGGACAGGCTGGAGAGTTGGGCAGAGAGGAATCTCATGAAGTTCAACAAAGGCAAGCACAGGGTCCTGCACCTAGGGAGGAATAACACCAAGCACCAGTACAAGCTGGGGGCTGAATTGCTGTAGTGCAGCTCTGCAGAGAGGGACCTGGGAGTCCTGGTGGACAACAAGTTAACCAGGAGCCTTGTGGCCAAGAAGGCCAATTGTATCCTGAGGTGCATTAGAGAGAGCATTGCCAGCAGGCTGAGGCAGGTGATCCTTCCCCTCTGCTCAGCCCTGGTGAGGCCACACCTGGAGCATTGTGTCCAGTTCTGGGCTCCCCAGTACAGGGGGGACATGGAGCTACTGGAGCGAGTCCAGAGGAGGGCTACTAAGACGACCAGGGGACTGGATCATCTGTTATACAAGGAGAGGCTGAGAGAGCTGGGTCTGTTTAGCCTAGAGAAAACTGATAGGGGATTTTATCAATGTATATTCAAGAGGATGGGGCGAAACTCTTTTCAGTTGTGCCCAATGACAGCACAAGAGACAACGGGCACAAGCTGAAACACAGGAAGTTCCATCTGAATATGAGAAAATGCTTCTTTAATGTGAGAGTGACAGAGCACTGGAACAGGTTGCCCAGAGAGGCTGTAGAGGCTCCTTCTCTGGAGATATTCAAAACCCACCTGGATGCCATCCTGTGCAACGTCCTCTAGGTGACACTGCTTGAGAGAGGGTTTGGATTAGATGGTCTCCAGAAGTCCCTTTGAACCTCAACCATTCCATGGTTATGTGATCTTTGTAAATCTAACCATCTAACCATATAAATCTAACCATGTGTGTGGTTCTTTTTTTGGAAAGTGGAAACATATGTTTTATTATTTATTTAACAACATTTGCTTTCATATTATATTATTAAACAGTTTCAGTCAAGCTATACCCTGTTATTTAAATAAAAGTGTATCGAAACCTCCTTATGTTTGTTTAGGCCCAAGTGGATCTATCAGATCTCTTATGCCACCAGCTTAGCAACTTCAAACTATGACGCCATTCTTTTCATATTTCAACTTCTTTATAATGTATCTATATATGCAATACCTTTTGGCAGTAAGAAAATACCATTATTCTCATTTTGCAGAGGAGAAAATCAAATCCTTACATCTCTGGTTCATATAGTAAGTCAGTTAAATAAATGCACCTTATCTGGTAAATGTACCCTCTCTGGTTTATCATATGCATCTAAGACAGGTCCATCCTTTCAGACTGTAGAGATGACAGCAGTAAGTTAATGGTCAAGTATTGATGAGGGTACACTACTAATGTGCCAATCTGAATATGATCCCTACATAGAAAGCAGGTAATATTAGCACAACAGCTGACAGAGAAATCTGGCTGGTGCACTGGGTTGATGAAATATTCTTTCACCACTTGTCAGTTCTATAAAATCAATTCAATTAAAAAAATAAATCTGGATGCATTACACTGTTTTACGAGTATAATAGTAATAGGCTCAAACAACTGGACTCCAAACTCCCAAATGGCACTGACTTATCTCACATTTTACCATAAGATTCAAACTATCTCAACAACTAAAAATAAATGTTGTTAAAATAATGCTGGCATTAAAATAGAAGAAACAAAAACACAGAGACATAGGAAATGAGTATCTGAGGGTGAGGGAGACTCATAGCTTCATACTATAAATATGTTGCAGAGAGATGGACAGTCAGAAATAAAAGATAGGTTAACTAAGACAGACAGCCCAAGACATTTCTAATCCCTACATGAATCCACAATGCTTGACTGAGTTTTGCTCCTAGTCTGCACAGCGTAACGCAGCTCCTGGAGTGTTGAAACACCATAACATAAACAGAGAGTTCATAAACTTAACAAAGTCAATCTATTAAAGAAATGTTAAATGCATTTCTGTAACACTTTAGATGTTGTAACAAGCTAAACACTAAAAATATGATCCACTAAATATCTTTTGGTATCAGATTCATTACAATTTACACACTTATGTTTGATAAACATGTATAGAAAATTACAGAAAAGAAATTTCAGACCTATTTTATCTATTTGATTGAGCTTAAATGGTAAGCACAGTAAGATTTATAACAACAACAACAAAAGTTGTTTTGGCCACTTCAAAAGACACATACTAACCTCTGAGGCTTAGAAAAACTCTGATTAACATAACAAATCATTAAAAGGTGGGATAACACAGTGTTGTTTTTAAAACATTTTCTGAAGCTCAGCAGATGCAAATGCATATTAATGTATATATAAATTTATATAAAATACATATATGGATAAAAATCACCAGCTACATGTATTTTTTAAATACCCTGGGCACTTTAAATATCCACCAGCTTTACTCCTTCAGTATCTGAGGAAGACATATTATTAACTTCTAATTAGTCTGACTGTATCAGCATTGGCAAGCAGTGTTGCAGGTCAGCAGTTTTGGCATCAGAGCTCACTCATGGTTTGCTGAGCCTTTCAGCATTTGCTCAGACAAAATTCCCTGCTAGTACTGATGCATCCATGTCTGAAGGAGGTTTGGTACACAAACTTTGAGAAATGTAGAAATGTTAACTAAGAAAAACCTGCCTGAAGATGAAGATAACTGCTTTTCTTTGAACTGTCCTTTGAGGTGTGGTGGGAGGGACCGCTGTAAAACCCCGCTGGAGGAACAGGAGCCATGGACCTCTAGGAGGTCCCCAGCATTCTGAGGAAGTGCATCTGTAGTGCCATGTGCTAGTGTGTAGCACACAGTTGTCTCCAGTGACTTTCACTCTCACTGAGAAGAAAAGGTTGGGTCATGTTACTGACTCTCAACTGTAAATATAGTGCCCACAGGAACTTGGAGGGCCATAATACTTCATTCGTGCTGCTGTGATAGGCAAAGGATGGGAAGGGGAAGCCTTCTGACCCCTGAACTGCATGCATATGCAGAAATTGCGAGGGTCAAATCCTTACAAAAATTCTGCTCTCACTGGAATGTAAATAAAGAATATCACACACTCTCTGCACTGCTCTCCTGAATAATGTGTCTGGTCCCCTATGGACCATACACATACAGCAAAACTATCATTTAATAAAAAAAAAACAAACAACAAACAAAAACAAACAAAAAAAAAAAAAAAAAAAAAAAAAAAAAAAAAAAAAAAAAAAACGTAAAATGCATGTCTCAGGTAGTCCAGACGAGGAGTAAGACACCTGAAGAGCACCTACAGAGTAGGATTATTGCAAGTGCACTTGCCAAAATGAGGAGCAGTCTGAGGCTGGGGGTGAGATTTATGAAAAAAAAAAAAAAAAAAAAAAAAAAAAAAAGAAATTGTACTCTGCAACTCCCCCGAGAAAGGGGAATTTGAGGTGAAATAGCAAGGGGTAGATAAAGATCCATGTATCATGAAAATTCCTCCCCTTCTGTGGAGGATATAAAATGCCATCCTGGCAGAGCTATCCTGGAGTCAGGGAGCTGAGGTTTCCCACTCAAATACATCTATCTAACATCCAAGCCAGTTACTAAGGCCGGGCACTGAGCAGATGTGGGCTCCCTGTAGCTCAATCCTTCATCCTTTGCTCAGCCAAAACACCCTTTTTCCTTCCACTGGCAATTCTGCTTAGGCAAATATATAAGGTCAGTCCTGAAAGCAATAAATAGCCAGGCACTCTAGACACTCTGAATCACTATGGCATTCAATTTAGTGCATCCAGATGACATAGCAACCTTCCATGGTTGTGGCCAAATGGTGACCATTTTTGGCTGAAATGCTAATAGCTATCTTAAAGTGATCTTTACTTGTTTCCATAGCAATATGCCACTGAAGAAAAGGTGGATTGACAAGTAGAAACATGCAAATTGTTTATTCAGTTCACTGATGCTGTTTTGCATATTCTTTCATTCAATCCATTTAATTTTGCCTCTGTGCAGCCATTGGGGCGTGTGGAAAGGTAAACACTAAAGTCTTTATTCTTCTGGAAGCTGACAGCTTCTCTCCTTGGGGAAAGAAAAAAAAAAAAGTCTTTTTTTTTCTCCTCTTGTCAAATAACAATAGAGGTTGCATTAGTCACACCAAGTATGGAAATCTGCCAGGAAAAGAAAATAAGTAGCACCCCTGTAGAAACCTAATAAAAATGTCCATTAGGCTTTTGGAAATGACCCTTAACTACCAGCAAAAGCTTAATGAAATTGGCAAAACAAGAAAAGCAAAGTCTTGCTTTGCTTTACATCTTTCAAATGACCCACAAACCTTGTTAAAATGGATCAGCAGTGGCAAATATAGACTCTGCCAAAGTTTTTTGGCAACATGTCACAAAAATCTGAGAGAGAACAAGTTTGCATATAAGCAACAAGCTTGCTGGTAAGGTTACCTGCTGTCAACATCTCTCACACTACAAACAGAAAAGTTCCCATTGACTTATTTCCTTAATGAGTTATCCTATTGAATTTATTTAATCCTGAGTCCATGGGATCAGATCCTGCAGTTCTTTATTTAGATTAAATCCAGAAGAAATTAATGGAAGGTGATGGTACCTGAGTAAGGAGAACAGGGCTGGACTTTCTGGAGCAAGATTGTATGTTAATGACAAGGAAAAAGATATTTTTTTTCTTGTTCTTGTTTGTTTTGTTTGTTGTTTGTTTGTTTCATAAGAACACTGCTGTATAGCACTTACTATTATATTGTGAGACTTAGTGTTCATAAACTACAATTAAGGGCAGGTTTTACCCCGAATTAAACCAAACAAAAATACCAGAATTCAATTCTCCACTTCCTGCTAGCTCTTTATGTCTGAGAGGTTACAGGATCAGGATTTCACCTTAAATTTTCTTCTAAAAATTGCAATCTAATTCAAGTACAAGCTATGGGATTGTACAGGAATTATTTGTTATGGAGAAGTTCTGTCTGACTGTTCTTCTCTGATCTTAAAATCTATTAATTTTTGAAAACTTTAGTATTTTGCTGTCTGGATGCAAGCCAAAAAAAGAAAAAAAAAAAGTCCTACCCTATTTTTATATGCAAAATTGTCCTCACATGCCATTATGCCATTTAATATTTAGAATAAAAGTAAAAAAGGAAAAGAAAGAAAAGAAAAAAAAGAAAAAGAAAAGAAAAAATACACCTAGACATACTGAAGCAACAGGGTGAAGGAAGGGTAAATTGATGCATTTGTACTAGTGTAGGTTTTTGAAGAGTCTGCAGAGCTGATTTTTCTTTAGATAATCCTTAGAACTCCATCATGCAATTGAAGTCAAACAGAATACTAATGAGAGTATGGTTTTTAGGACTGAACTTTCAGGTTATAAAAAAGCAATCTGATTTTCCCTGGAACTCCATGTTTGTACAGGCTTTTATTCATTGTGTGTCCTGCTCTGTTTATGGACCATGACAACAGAATTTTAATGAGCCCCATGCAGAGCTCTTTTCAGAGCCAACTTCGCAAAGATGCTTGTCATACTGAGAAATTCTTTGCGGGCCACTGCTTTATTGTTTTGTGCACAAGTTAAGTCTATCTTGATTTCACTCCATACATTTCCTTGATCCTACTGTATACAGCTGATAAATCGTCCATCCCTGAAGAAGTTCATCTTGGTGGTTGTTCACTATCAAGTGCCCTCTCTGTTTTTCTTCCCTGACAAAATTTCAAATGGCCTTCAAAATTTGCCAACCTACACAGTTCAAAAACAGCACTGGAGTTTGAACATTTCTGTCCAGGTTTAAGAGTGAAGTCCTAAACCACAGGAAAGATCTAGCTGTAAAATTCAATCCAAGATCAGCCAGAAGCCATTGGAAATGTCTGAGTAAAGACTGAAAAATGGGACCGTTATTCATTGACTACTTCAGAGACAAGTGAGAGGTGCTAAGTAGCTTAATAGCTTAGCTCTTTATGTTTTCCTTTAGATATTATATTGTAATACATGGTTAAATATGGGGCAGTATGGTGCTAAAAATAATTGTTGAGTACAAAGTGCCCTTCTTGCCTTTTCACCCTAGTGAAAAGCTTACTGCCCACTTAATAGTTTGACTCTGAAAGCTGCAGGGACTGAGGACATGAGACCATGGATGGACACAGAAGAAAGGGAATATGACACAGCTCAATTAAGTGCTGTGACTTAGGTGTCTAATCTAGCACACTGGGGAGTTAGTTCAGTGACTGACCATGTGTCCCATGTCTTCTCAGGTGGTCCTCTCAGGGCACAATAAATCCACATGACATTTCCATGGTGTGCAGACCATAAAGCATAAAATATTACGAGTCCCGTTCTCATTACAGAGGAAGGCTTTGTGGAATCCTTAAGACGTGACCAAAGCACCAGGACAAAATCATCTGCTGATAAGCATTACACACCGAATTAAAAAAGAATAAAGCATACATTTGATTTTGCTCCAGATTCAACTTTAACTTTGCACACATATTCTGGTATTATTCTAGCTTTCTTGTTCCCCGAACTTCCTGCTCAGACTTGAAATGGAAGTGCCAGACTGTTCTCTTCCCAAGCGATTTTCAGAGCAGTTCTGAAGAAAAGAACAGTCATGTTTTCAAAGTTGGTGCTGATGTTCAACTATAAACCATAGACCATCAGAGATTCTTAACAGTAAGCTGTACTGCCAAAATCCATAAGAACTATCATCAAAGACAAAAAAACCCTTTGTAATCAACAGAGGGAAATCGGGTCATGGTGCCTGCATAAGATTTGCATGAGAAATTCCATAAACTTCCATTGCTTTCTTTGAACAAGAACGTTTGTTAATTGGAATGGTTTATTTTATCATTGGTAAATTGTGTCAAACTTTACACAGTATGGATGAATAAAGGGTAAAAATGTCTCCTACATAGTAATTTTACAAAAGTATAAATTAATCTATTTTACTTTATTTTTCTTTAAAAGGTTTAATGTTGTTTTATCTGTACTGAATATACTTTCCATTCATAAATATTGGTGCTATTTCTAAAGTATATTCTGTCAATTCTTTGGTTCATAAATGGTTAAAAGTATCAAAGAAAATTAAGCTAGCTTCACATTGGTATAAAAAAGTCATCAGCTGCTGGAAAGCACACTGTGGTTTGCAAATCCCAGAGGTTGAAAATCCTCAGTTAGGTAAGCAAAAGAAAAGAGTGGATTTAGAAATTCTTACTCAGTTATGAAGTTGCTCAGCTCAGCCCATTACCAGTTAATATTAAATACACATTACAGTCATTCTTTAGCTGAGATATTTGGAAAGCAGATGGCTCCTATCAACAGAGTTAAAAATAAAGACCGTCTTCAGAAACATCTGGTAGTGACAATTGTCAGAAACAGTGCCTAGCTACAAAATTCAAGTGCAGCTGTGGACTTTGAGTACTTCTGTCCACAAGTTTATGACCAAAAAGTACGAAAGGAAAGATCCATCTATAAAATTTGATTATTTCATTCCAAATTCTTCTTTCAAGGTATTTGCCCATGTTGAGACCAAGCATTTTGTTTTCTCAGCTTTCTCATTATCTATCACAGCTAAATACCAAAGTAGAGATAAATCTGTCATTTCATGTTTTCTTTGTTACTGGAAATAAAATGTGTAACTTGGGGTTTTTATTCTGTTACCTTTTAGCAATTGCACTACATAAAAGCAGTTTGTCAGGTTCCTGAGACTGATCTCACTGAGTTTTTCAGCCATCTCTCTCACTGCAACTTCACTAAACTTTTCTGATGAGAAGGGAATAATATAATTTAACTTGTTCATGTTGATTCATCTCTAATTCTTTTTATGGTGAGGAGTACCATCAAAATGCTATTTAAGTATTTAAGTGCTTTAGTGTTCTCCTACTCTTTTATCTTTATTTCTAAAAGGACAGTCGAGTTTCACCCTAAAATGTCAGTCTGACCACACATGAGTATAGTCATCTCTTACCAAAGGGTATTTCCAATTTAACCACTGGATTTCCTGCTGAATCATAGTTTCACAGAATCACAGAATGAGCGGGGTTGGAAGAGACGCTGAAGATCATTTAGTCCAACCCCTCTGCTGAGCAGGATCACCTAGAGCATGTTGCGCAGGATGGCATCCAGGCGGGTTTTGAATATCTCCAGAGAAGGAGACTCTACAGCCTCTCCGGGCAACCTGTTCCAGTGCTCTGTCACCCTCACAGTAAAGAAGTGCCCTATCATATTCAGCTGGAACCTCCTGTGCATCAGTTTGTGCCCGTTGCCTCTTGTCCTGTTGCTGGGCACAAGTGAAAAGAGGCCAGCTCCATCTTCTTGACACCCTCCCCTCAGGTATTTATACACATTAATGAGGTCTCCCCTCAGTCTTTAGAAGTTTATTTTTCAAAGAAAATGAATGAAGGTAGGGGTTTGCTGATAGGGGTTGATCTGGAAATTTTCTTGCATTAAAACATCATTTGAAAAAATGATTTCCAGCATAACGCTACAGGTCTTCCAGGAAAGTGGAGCACTAATGAGGAGCTCTAGAGCAGAGATTTCCATTACAATTATGATTTTTCCCACAATTCACAGTAAGAGCAATATTTTTGTCTTGAAGATGCTATGGAAGAAAAAATTCTAGGGACAGACGTTGGAATTACATTCATCACACTGTTGCTGCTGAGATTTTAGAGTGCTTCCCAATATGGAATTAGAAATTTTCATGTTTGTGATAAATCTATGCAGAAAACAAGACATGTCAGAGGTTCCATTTATACTATTTGGTAAACTCATCTGTTTATGGATTTAATTTACAGATATCATTGAAATATTATGAATTCTTATTTTAAAAGAATTCTGAGAGTTTAAGAGGTATGTCAGTTTTCAGTGTTTGGTTTTATTTTTAGATTTTTCTTCTTGTTCACCAGTAAATGCTGGTTGCATTTCCATACTTTTTTTTTTTCCTTTTTTTTTTTTTTTTCCCTGAAAATGTGAATAACTAGCCAGATAATTTTGTTTCTATGTGACAGAAAATAAATAAATAAGTAAATAAATAAATAAATAAAAATAAATCCATTGTATGGTAAATCCAAGAAATTAGTCTTTTGGAAAGAAAACAAACAAACAAACAAAAAACAAACAACAACAACAACAAAGGAAAAGAAATTACAGCTAGACTAAAACAGATAACACTGGAAACTGCAGTCCTCTTTATCTAATTCTTATCCATTAGTCATGAATCAATACTATGAAATAAAAGAACTCTCCTTTAAATTGGGGTTAGAATTTCCTAACACATTAATAACAGTGAGTTTACTTTTCACTTATTTGAAGTGTAGTGTCAATTGGATTTGAATAATTTGCATCATTTATTAAAACAAACATACAAACAAAACAACAAAACAAAAAAAGAACAAACACAGAACCTCTATGCTTATTTTAATCCTATCTGACTTTTATACTAACAATAACAATTAGCTGCTGTGATAATTATAAAAATGCATTACATTTCACAGATTTTAGAGCAGAACAATAATTCCATAACTGGTCAACAGAAGAGTTAGAAAACAGACTAACCTTGCCCTGTGAGAGACCATTTGGACATCTAATTTCTATTTCTCATTTGTTCTCTATTAATTTTTGGAGTGTCTAGACAGTGGGCATCTTTTTGTCTCCCTCTTATCTTACATGCTTTAATCAAGGCAACCAGTAGAACACTGTAGAACCCTCTGTCTCTTCTGTGCTAAGCACTTCACAATCGCAAGCTATGCAGCCCATCCAAAAAAGTCTTTTAAGACATACAGATTCTTTTTGTTTTCCCTGTGAGCGTAAATGCAACCCTTGCTGTGTGTTTTTCAGTACAGTTTTTTCCATATTCAGCCAATACCCGAGGTCCCATTCAGCTCTGCTCTGGGGTAATTGTGGAAGGGATTGGAAGTCCTACCAGCTTCTGCTTTAAATGTTCAGTTTGATTATTTATTTATTTATTTATTTAATCTCAGCAAAGCATGCTTCAGGCCTTAGCTTTGGTGGTCTTGTGGTTAACGTTGCTATCTAGAGGTTCATGATATTTGAATTCCACTTTCTTTACCACAAATTTCCTGTGCCCTTGAGAAAGTTACTTAATCTATTATTTCCTCAACGCCACAGAAAAAATAATGTTTTTTTTTGTTGTTTGTTTGTTTTTTGTTTGTTTGTTTTTTCTTCCTGAAAAAGGGTGTAGTGAGGATGGTTCTCCTCCCTTTCAGAGGAGATTTTACAGTACCATGGCATTTAGTACCATGGCATTGGTACTATTGTACAAAATTTTGTACCATTGGTACAAAATCATTGAAAAAGTTGGGATATTCATTGTAACAAAAACTCAACTGTAAAAGACAGGAAGGACAATTTTGTCTATTTATAAAGGAGGTGAAATGATTGACTGTAGACATTATTTTGATGTAGATATCCCATTTCATATTGCATTTTTGTGTAAGATTTTTTAAAAGCTCTGAGTATTTCCTTCACCATAGAATAAACTCCAAATAAAATTACAACACAATTGCAACTGTATGTATGCAATATCTGTGTAAAGTTAAAATAAATCTTTATGTACCTTTCAGCCAATGAACTCGATGACTTCAGTTGTGAAATGCTTAAGGCAACTTCATCAAAATCTGCCACACTTTGTACCTAAAAAACAACCTAGCACAGAGGAAGATCTCATTTTGTGACATGCAAATTATGGCTAGATACCCACATTCTCCAGTCAATCTAGCCCCCCTGACTGGTAGCAGTTTGACTTAGATGAAAATAAATTTGTAGTCAGAGCCTTGATCTTAAAGCATTAGATCTTTGGACACACAAAAAATGCAGCATTGAGTTCAGATTTTTTCTTCAAGTAAAGATATCAGATTTTCATTAGGGACTGAACTGACCAAGCACTGGGTATTTGTGACCAAGAACTTTATCGGACTCAAAGGGGCTGCTTGAATGGAGCCAAGCTACCAGTGGCTGGCTGAGGCTGGCGGTGTGTCTCCAACTACTTCCTAAAGCTGAATATTTGTAAAACATGTATAACTCCCAACGCTTGACCATTTACATTAGGAACATATTTTGATATTTAGGATAATTATCAGTATGCTTCAGAAGTTTACATACTAAAGAAGAAATGGAAAATAAAATAGATAGTATGAAGTTTGCAGAGTGGTGCAACAAGGCCTCACCCAGTTCAGGTGACTTCTACCCTTCTCTGACTCCTGCCTTATCTTCTGCTTGCCTCCCATGCCAGCACGACTGCCCGTGGGGATGTGGGACAGTAATGGGTACCAAGTGCCTCAACTTACCCTGGCCTCCCACAGCACTCTGGTAGCAGTACTAAACCGGAGAGGGCTGGACAGATGGACTGAGGGGCAGGTGAAAAATTGGCCGGCCTGCTTCTGCTAAAATATAGCTGATGGATGTCTATAAGTGCTGCTCCTCTGGGGTCAGTGCTGGGGCCAATACTATCATAATTAACGACAAGTAAAAATGAACCAAATACATCCTTAAGAAAATACTTGCAGGTTGCACCAAGCTGCAGGGGACAGCTGATGTGCGGGGGAAAAGGGGGGCAAAACTACCCTTCAGAGGAGCTTCAGCAGGTTGGAGAAATTGGCTGATGGAAACCTAATAAAATTCAAGAGTGGGTGCATATTCACTCCAGTGGGACAGCCCGGTGCCTTACAAGAGGATGGGGGAGCACTCCACTCACTGTGGAGCATTTTTGCAGTGGCAGCCCTGGGGGGTCCTGTCAGAGCACAGCAGGCTGAGAGGCTTCCTCCCTCTTTGGTGTATACTTGTAAAAGGCCCTGAACCATCTGGCACTCACAAGACCACACTGGGAGCCCTGCATCCCTTCCTTGAGTCCCCAGTGAAGAAAGACACTGACAAATTGGAGTAGCAGTCTTCACACAGATCCATGGAACCAGAGAAAAGACTATGTACCCTATGATTTAGAGCCAAGTAATTCAACTCTTATATATTAGTACTTCTGAATTTATTTATTTTTTCTTTCCACAGTTTGGCCACATCCTCCAATATTTAGAAGGGTAGTGTGGTATGATTTCTAATACATCTTTAGGTGCCTATTTAATGTATTGTGTATACCTATAGCATAGGCTTACATATGCTCAGGAGAGATAAGAAAGGAGAAACAAAAGGAAACCAAAGCAAACTAGCAAAAAATACAGAGAAAAAGAAAGAAGGAAGAAAAGAAGGAGAAAAAAAATAACAGGATGGATCCGTTTCCTGGTAAATAGCCAGGCTAAGATATTATATGCTATCTTAATATGGAAAGGTCCATCTTTCTTCTCCAAGGTAATTAGCTCTCTTAAACAAACAAACAAACAAAAAAACAAAACCAAAAAAAAAAACACCACCAAAATACTTTCAATACATCCCCTTCAAAGAAGGATAATATTTCCTTCAGAAATTTCTCCTTCTAGATCAGATATTCATTCTCATGTTCTTAAACCACAAATGGTATGTAATTAAATATGCTTTTCAATCTGTTATCAGAGTAAATTGATTAACTCCACTGTTAAGTGATGCAAACCTGTCTGTTAAAGTTTCCGTTCTCTGTAATGTTTTCATTTCTTCTATTGAGTGAATAACATGGCTGTGTTACTCATTTCTTGTTTGGGGGGGCTCTATTGTCTTGGAGCAAATGAACTGTATCGTTGCACAGCTATGAAATAGAAACATTTAACATGTGGGTTTTTAATTGAAGTAGTCAATTAAAAGGCTCTCATTTTTTCTTAACAACCCTTTTGCTAATGCAGTATAAACTGTAACAATTGTCTAGAAGTATTGTGGAATGATTTTAATGAGGTGCATACAAGCTCATAATGTATGAAACCTTTTCCTGACCCTGTTTTAAGTTTTTTAATTGTCATTGCTTGTTTAAGCAAAACTCAAAATTTATATTTAATGTATGCTAAAGAACATTGCCTAATATAGAAATCTGATTGTTTGGAATTCAAAACAAGAATGCTGTACTTTCCAATGTCTTGGTCAAATACGTCACAAACACAATCAGTAGGAATTCTTACAATAATTTATATTTTAAATAGATGATTTCTCATTCATACGCACACAGCTATCTTGTATTTTTAATTCTAGCACAAAGCATGGGAACTTCGCAAATATGAAAAAGTAACACTGCACACAAAACCCCTAGTGACCATCTAATAATGTAACTATAATATTTAAATTTCATAATTCTTTAGACACATGAACATGCTCAAAATTTCATAGGCCCTAAGGAGTGGTGGAAGGAAAACAAGAAAAACATGGAAGGTAAAGCAAACTATAGAGAGAAAAAGTGGAATCTGTATTTAAGATAAAGCTAAATTCAGAAGGGAAGCACTTCAGTTGTCTTTTCTTCCAAACTTATAATTATCTTTTTCTGACCACATTTTTCAGCAATTGGTAGAACAGAAAAATACTTACTCTAGACAATGAGACTGAAAATGAAGTTTTCAACAGTGACAGAAGGGAAAGTACTTGGGAATTTTTTTAAGGAAAAAAGAAAGTTAGTCACAAATGGTATAATCCAGAGGCAGGTAGCAATAGCCATTCCATTTATGTCTATTTCCAAAGGTAAATGTTTACCCCTAAACAAACTTGGAGTTTTGGACCCAATGTAACTTAGCTAGATATACTAGACGCATAAGATATATTCAAAAATTGTCAGACATACTCCCTGGAAAAGTTAAATTATATGATCTGCAAACTATATTTCATGGCTACAGATGTCAGATTCACTATATGATCAGCAACATATTTCCCTTTGTTTCATGCAGAGACTCATGCAAAATCTGTCCTTGCATATCTTGCCTATTTAAGACTTTATTATCTGAAAACACTGAGTATCTCTGTTTCAGAAACCCATTCTCTTCAACATGTCTGAATCAATCATATCAGCAGCTGATACAAACCAAACATAAATGGCTTTTCAAAGTCTTGGCCACCATGCGTTCTTACAGTCAACTGTCACCAGACAATGGTGTAAAGAAGTATCTGTAATTCTTGACATTTTACACTTTATGGTTTTTGTTGTTGTTGTTTTTTTCTCTTTCGTATATCGTATTGTAGAGATAAACCCTGTTACTAATCAGAAGGCCAGCACTAAGTTTTGGATTAAGCAGAAACCCTTCAATTGATTCTGAACTCCTCCGTGCCTGTGACACAAAGAAAAATATCCAAAAATATCTTACATATCTAAGCAATCATGACTACAAACACCTTTACTTTGAATCAGATGCTGCTACTGTCAATTAAATTGTACTGAAGATTAACTACATTCTAGATTCATGAGCAAATACAGCCAGAGCAGATTATTTTTCTGAGAAACACAGAAAACTGAGCAGGAGAATATATATTTAGCATGGTCTGCTGCCCACCTGCTGATGGTTGTAGGCTGGGGCAGCCTCTAAGGCTCAGGGTGAAGACATAAGCATTGGGAGTTGAAATGATATAGGAAACTGGTACAAGCTCTGGCAACAAAATAAGCTCTTTCCACTTGATGCTGAAAGGAGGTAAACTGAAATTTGAAGAATGATGATCGGCTCTTTGGCAAGTTACAGGAAAACCATATACAAGGTAACTAAATAAAGGCTATGCAAAAGATGACATCTACATTTTGGTTTAGTGGTCTTCTAATTCTATTGATACCTTTGTTCAGTGCTGAAGAATGTATTATTTGTATTATCACTTATCACCATTATATCCTATTTCCACATTATGTTTCAATGCTTGTTACTGATTTCTCTTAAAGACATTGTCTGTATTTTATCCTAAGGATTTTACACATCATTTAACATTTTAAAGTGTTATAAATTTGGAATAAATTACATTTGTATAACTTTTACAGTTTATATACTTTTCCAGTAACTTTTTCTTTTTTTTTAAGTGACATTAATTCTAATGCATGTTACCCTGCATAAAAATTTTTCTTTAATATTCACATCTCCCAAGTAATAATAAGTGTAAAGCTTCTCACAGATACATTTTGGACATATCCAAGGTGTGTCAAAAGGTGACTTTTGGGTGTAACAGGTATCTGTGACTCAACTATAGATTATATCTACCTTGAATTAAAATCAGAGATGAAAGGATAATTTTATAATAAAACTGGTAACACTAAGAGTGACAGCTGCATTGGAACCTTTCACTTGTCCTTGAAATTTTATATTATTGGCAGAAAGTACCACAACACTTGCATGCCTAGTTAGTTGACAAAGCCTAACCACTGCTCACATTCAGGCTCAGCTTCTTGGTTCTTTGAAACAAATTTTGTATATGATATGAAATGGAAAATCAAGTATTTCAAAAATGTAAATACCCTGCAATACTAAAGCAGTTATAATTTCATGACAACTGCAGTAAGTACACAAAGCTTTTTTTTTTTTTTTTTTTTTTTTTTTTTTTTTTATGGTTATGCTTAGGACATGGTAAAGTGCTAAATGTGCAAGCAATTATGAACTTGGCACAGTAGCAGTATTTATTTTAAGCTCTACTTGTTCTGCTTTGGTGGAGGATGTTTACTTAACCAGACCCTATTAAACATGCTGAAGACTTTGTACTCTAAAACATTTTTAATTGATGAAACACAGAAGCAATCAATCATCACAAATGGTAAAGAAAGGCAGACAGGCTCAGGCAAACAGAATAAGACCTGTAGGTGTCTTTTTATCTTGCAAGGAGGGAAGAAAAAAAAAAAAAAAAAAAGCTTATGTGTGTTGCTGAATTAAGTGTTTGTGAAAAGAGAAGACCTGATAGTGATGGAGACTGAAGTCTTCTGTTTATTTACAAGTAGGGCATGGTGCTGGGAACTCTTGCATGGTCTCTTGCCTTTCCTATTCAACCTCTGACCTAGTGGACCTGATGAGCTTATCCTCTCTTGTGACAGGAAAAATCCACGCTTATAACTTACCCAAATAGTACTGAAGGGGGACGCTTTTCATGCACCATTTGTAAACATATGAAAGCCATTGCACTGCCTCACATTCCTGCTCCAGGAAGCAAATTCAATATAACTCTGCGCACCAGTAGATGGGAAGCATATCTCCAGCCACCTTACTCTCAGACTGATTCTGTTTTGAGCTTCCAGATGTTAATTTCTAAATTATTATTCTCATAAATGTGTAAGTTTAAAAACAATAAATTAGCAGAATACAATGTTGAAGCTGTTTCGGAGCATAGCATTTGCTTTGAAAAGGGGATTTATGACAGTTATTTCTTGACCAAAAGCTTAAACCTAAAACACTTGCACAGACTAAACTCATTTCAGCATGAAATTTTCCTGAAGAAGAATGGCAGGACTACATTCATTGTATAAAAACAATAAATACATTACTTAAATCATACCGATAACAGGGAAGTATTCCAAAGTGGTATAGACATGAGTTTTACAATTGTGAAGTTGAAAGTATATTATTAATTATATATTAGTTTTATTGATATACATGTATATATATATAAATTTTATTTTTCTATACAGACTACAAACTGAAACACTGAAAGCATGCATATACATTAACACTTGCACGAATGCATACATACATTCATATTAAATTCCACAACAGCTTCCATTTGAACAAATATTATTAATATTTTTCTCACTATTTCTCTCATATATGATTCAAAGTATTTATGTAAATTAAAATGTTCTTTTAATACCTTCCTAGAAAATTAGAATGCCGTCTGATGTTAAACTCTCCTAAATTCTTCTTAAATTATTGATATTTGTTTAACAAAAGAGGTTTAATTTTTTTGCCTTTTGTTCTGATGAGTGTGATTACAAATCTTGTTAAAGGTATATTTGTTGGTTTTTATTTCTGTCTTTTGACAAAGTGAAAAAATGAATTCCTATTTTTGAGATCTTGATCTGTGAAAATGAAGGATAACACATTTTGTCTCTACTTCTATTTAGAGTTCAAAGACACTAGAAATGGATCGCAGCTTCCTCAGATGCAACCAGTAGTTAATATATAGGATGGATGTTTATTGTTTAGAAAAATGTAGCTTCACTGTGGATCACTAAGTGAAATCATAATCTGAACAGTATTGCTTTATTGTGCCTCGGTCAGAAACAATGCACCAGAGAGTGAGGTAGTTAACTCTCTGGCATTGTTAACAAACTAATTTTTGAGATAAATGGACATTGTTCTCACCAACAAGGAGGGGGTGGTGGGAAATGTCAAGCTTAACAGCAGTTTTGGCTGCAGTGACCATGAAATGGTGGAGTTAAGATCTTTGGGGCAGCAAGGAGGGCACACAGCAAGCTTTCTATCCTGGACTTCAGGAGAGCAGACTTTGCCCTCTTGAGGGATCTGCTTGATAGAGTACCATGGGACAAAGCAGTGGTGGGAGGAGGGGCCCAAGAAAGCTGGTAAATATCCAAACCTCTGACCTCCTCCAAGCTCAGAAGCGACGCATCCCAACAGAGGAAGTCAGGCAAAAATGCCAGGAGGCCTGCATGGATAAACAAGATGCTCCTGGCCAAACCCGAAACACAAAAAGGAAGCCTGCAGTGAGTGGAAACAAGGACAGGTTGCCTGGGAGGAAAACAGAGAAATCATCCAAGCAGCCAGGGATCAGGTTAAGGAAGGTAAAGCCCTGATTTAAATCTGGCCAGGGACATCAAGCATAATGAGAAAAGCTTCTATAAATATGTCAGTTATAAAAGGAAGACTAAGAAAACTGTGGGATCTCTCCAGAAGGAAATGGAAGACCTGGTCACCGGGGTATGGAGAAGGCTTAGGTACTCCATGATTTTTTTGCCTCAGTCTTCACCAGCAAGTGCTCTAGCTACACCCTCCAAGCTGCAGAAGGCAAAGGCAGGGACTAGGAAAATAAAGAATTCCCCACTGAAGTGGAAGGTCAAGTCTGAGACCAGCTAAGGAACCCAAAGGTGCACAGGTCCATGGAACCTGATGAGATACATCTATGGGTCTTGAGGGAACTGGCCGATGTAGTTGCCAAGTCCCTGTTCATCATATTTGAGAAGTGGTGGCAGTCTGGTGAAGTTCCCACTGACTGGAAGAGGGGAAACATCACACCCATATTTAAAAAGGAAAAACAGGAAGAGCTGGGGAACTACAGGCTAGTCAGTCTCATATCTGTGCCTGGAGAGATCATGGAGAAGATCCTCCTGGAAACTATGCTAAGGCACGTGGAAAATGAATGACTGGTGAAAGCCAACATGGCTTCACTAAGGGCAAATCACGCCTGACAAAGCTGGTGACCCTCTACAATGGAGTTACAGCATTAGTGTACAGGGGAAGAGCAACTGACATCATCTACCTGCACTTGTGCAAAGCATTTGACACTGTCCTGCATGACATCCTTGTCTCCAAATTGGAGAGACATGGATTTGACGGATGGACCATTTAGTGGTCAAGGAATCGGTTGCATGGTCACACTCAAAGAGTTGTGGTCAATGGGTGGCATTCCGCAGAGGTCAATATTGACATGCTGGAAGGAAGGAATGCCATGCAGAGGGACCTTGACATGTTTGATAGGTGGGCCCGTGAGAACAACATGTGGTTTAAAAAGGCCAAGTGCAAAGTCCTGCACCTCAATCAGGACAATCCCAAGCATGAATACAGACTGGGCGATTTGTGGATTGAAAGCAGCCCTGATGAGAAGGACCTGGGGATGTCAGTTCAGGAGAAACTCAACATAACTTGGAAATATACACTTGCAGTCCAGAAAGCCAACCATATCCTGGGCTGCATCAAAAGTAGTGTGGCCAACAGGTCAAGGGATGTAATTCTTCCCCTCCATTCTGCTCTCATGAGACTCTACCTGGAGTTCTGCATTGAGGTCTGGGGCCCCCAGCACAAGAAGAACATGGACCTCTTGGAGTGAGTCCAGGGGAGAGCCACGAGGTTGATCAGAGAGTTGGAGCACCTCTCCTATCACAGAATCACAGAATCGTCTAGGTTGGAAGAGACCTCCAAGATCACCCAGTCCAACCTCTGACCTAACAGTAACAAGTCCTCCACTAAACCATATCACTAAGTTCAACATCTAAATGTCTCTTAAAGACCTCCAGGGATGGTGACTCAACCACTTCCCTGGGCAGCCCATTCCAATGCCTAACAACCCTTTCAGTAAAGAAGTTCTTCCTAATATCCAACCTAAACCTCCCCTGGCGCAACTTTAGCCCATTCCCCCTCGTCCTGTCACCAGGCACATGGGAGAATAGACCAACCCCTACCTCGCTACAGCCTCCTTTAAGGTACCTATAGAGAGCGATAAGGTCGCCCCTGAGCCTCCTCTTCTCCAGGCTGAACAATCCCAGCTCCCTCAGCCACTCTCATAAGACTTGATCTCCAGACCCCTCACCAGTTTCATCGCCTTTCTCTGGACTCTCTCGAGCACCTCCATGTCCTTCTTGTAGTGAGGGGCCCAAAACTGAACACAGTACTCGAGGTGCGGCCTCACCAGAGTCGAGTACAGGGGGACAATCACCTCCCTAGACCTGCTGGCCACACTGCTTCTTATACAAGCCACGATGCTGTTGGCCTTCTTGGCCACCTGAGCACACTGCTTGGTCACATTCAGCTGCCTATCAACCAGTATTCCCAGGTCCTTCTCAGCCAGGCAGCTTTCCAACCACTCATCTCCCAGCCTGTAGCGCTGCTTGGGGTTGTTGCTCCCCAGGTGCAGGACCCGGCACTTGGCCTTGTTGAACTTCATACAGTTGACCTCAGCCCATCGGTCCAGCCTATCCAGATCCTCCTACAGAGCCTTCCTACCCTCGAGCAGATCGACACACGCACCTAACTTGGTGTCATCTGCAAACTTACTGAGGGTGCACTCGATCCCCTCATCCAGATCATCAATAAAGATATTAAAGAGAACTGGCTCCAGTACTGAGCCCTGGGGGACTCCACTACTGACCGGCCTCCAACTGGATTTGACTCCATTCACCACAACTCTTTGGGCCCCGCTAGCCAGCCAGTTTTTAACCCAACGAAGCGTACGCCAGTCCAAGCCACAAGCAGCCAGTTTCTTGAGGAGAATGTTCTGGGAAACGGTATCAAAAGCCTTACTGAAGTCAAGGTAGACCACGTCCACAGCCTTTCCCTCATCCACTAAGTGAGTCACTTTGTCATAGAAGGAGATCAGATTCGTCAAGCAGGACCTGCCTTTCATAAACCCATGCTGACTGGGCCTGATCGCCTGGTTGCCCTGCAAGTGCCGCGTGATGACACTCAAGATAATCTGCTCCATGAGCTTCCCTGGCACTGATGTCAAACTAACAGGCCTATAGTTCCCTGGGTCTACCAGGCCCTTCTTGTAGATGGGCGTCACATTTGCTAGCCGCCAGTCAACTGGGACCTCACCTGATAGCCAGGACTGCCGATAAATGATGGAAAGCGGCTTGGCCAGCTCTTCCACCAGTTCTCTCAGTACCCTCGGGTGGATCTCATCCGGCCCCATCGACTTGCATACATCCAAGTGCTGTAGCAGGTCACCAACCATTTCCTCGTGGATAGTGAGGGCCACATCCTGCTCCCCATCCCCTTCCACCAGCTCAGGGTACTGGGTATCCAGAGAACAACTGGTCTTACTGCTAAAGACTGAGGCAAAGAAGGCATTAAGCACCTCAGCCTTTTCCTCATCTTTTGTAACTAAGTTTCCCCCCGCATCCAGTAAAGGATGGAGATTCTCCTTAGTCCTCCTTTTTGTGTTGATGTATTTGTAAAAACACTTTTTGTTATCTTTAACGGCAGTAGCCAGATTGAGCTCCAGATGAGCTTTGGCCTTTCTAATTTTGTCCCTGCACAGCTTCGCAACATCCTTATAGTCCTCCTGAGTGGCCCGCCCTCTTTTCCAAAGATTATAAACCCTCTTTTTTCTCCTAAGCTCGAGCCACAACTCTCTGTTGAGCCAGGCCGGTCTTCTTCTGCGCCGGCTCGTCTTTGGGCACGTGGAGACAGACCGCTCCTGAGCCATTAAGATTTCCTTCTTGAAGAGTGCCCAGCCTTCCTGGACTCCTCTGCCCTTCAGAACCACCTCCCAAGGGACTCTGCCAACCAGTGTCCTGTACAGCTCAAAGTCAGCCCTCCGGAAGTCCAAGACAGCGGTTTTACTGGTCCCCTTCCTGACTTCGCCAAGAATAGAGAACTCTACCATTTCGTGGTCACTCTGCCCAAGACAGCTCTCGACCACCACATCTCCCACCAGTCCTTCTCTGTTTGTGAACAGAAGGTCTAGTGGGGCACCTCCCCTGGTAGGCTCTCTAAGCAGCTGCATCAGGAAGCTATCTTCCACGCTCTCCAGAAACCTCCTAGACTGCTTTTCTCTGGGTTGTGTTGTGCTTCTAGGATATGTCTGGGAAGTTGAAGTCCCCCACGAGAACGAGCGCTGATGATTTTGCAACTTCTGCCAGCTGCCTGTAGAACTCCTCATCCGTCTCCTCATCCTGGTTCGGTGGTCTATAACAGACCCCCACCAGGATGCTTGCCTTGTTGTCCTTCCCGCTGATCCTAATCCATAGGGACTCAACCTTATCATTCCCAGCCTCAAGTTCCACAACATCAAAACACTCTCTAATACAGAGAGCCACACCACCACCCCTTCTGTGCTGCCTGTCTCTTCTGAAGAGCCTATAGCCAGACATTGCAGCACTCCAGTCATGAGAGTGGTCCCACCACGTTTCCGTGATGGCAACCAAGTCATAGCCTGCCTGCTGCACGATGGCTTCCAGCTCCTCGTTTTTTACCCATGCTCTGTGCATTAGTGTAGATGCGCTTCAGTTTGGCCGTTGCCTTCTCCCCCGGCCTTGCCATTGTTCCTCCTGGCACAGCTCCAACAAGCCTTATTTCAGTCCCATCCCCCTTCTTACCTAGTTTAAAGCCCTCTCAATGAGCCCTGCCAGCTCCTGGGCTAGGATCCTTTTTCCCCGTAGAGATAGGGACCCATCTGCAGCCATCAGGCCGGGTGTCAAATAAAGCGCCCCTTGGTCAAAAAAAACAAAATTTCTGTGTTGGCACCAGCCTCTGAGCCACGTGTTAATCAGGTGGGCTTTCCGTGTCCTCTCTGTATCCCTCCCTGCCACTGTAGGGATAGACGAAAACATCACCTGTACTCCCACTCCATCCACTAACCGTCCCAGTCCCCTAAAGTCCCGCTGGATAGCCTTCAGGCTTCTCTCTTCAATATTATCACTGCCAGCCTGGACTATCAAAAGAGAATAGTAGTCAGAGGGGCGAACCAGGTTGGGAAGCTTTCTGGCAACATCCCTGACCCTGGCCCCAGGGAGGCAGCAGACTTCCCTATGGGTAGGGTCAGGCCGACAAATAGGGCCCTCTGTTCCCCTGAGAAGAGAGTCACCTACAACGATCACCCTTCTATTTTTCTTGGTGGAGGCAGTATTGAGGCGTGGAGTCGACTTCCTTGCCCTAGGCATCCTCCCGGGTAGACTTTCTACCTCATCCTCACCCACTGGTCTGTCAAGCTCCAGGGCCGCAAATCTGTTCTGTAAGGGCACCTGGGAAGGTGGGGCCGGTAGGGGGCGTGTCACCTGCGACGTCGAGCAGGGACCTGCGTCCATTCCTCCTCAACTCCTAGGTCCCCTCCCTCTGCCCGACAGCAATAGGGCAGGGGGTACACCCCCATTTGGGGTGTCTTACCCCGGTACCTCTCCTTCAGGCCCTGCAGGGAGTCGCTCCACCAGTCTATCTCCTGCTCACACTCCCTGATAGCCCTCAACCTCTCCACCTCCTCCTTGAGTTCTGCCACCAGGCAGACCAGGTCATCCACCTGCTCGCACCTCACCCACACAGTCTCTCTGCCTCCCTCAGATGCCAGCAACAGGCCCAGACACTCCCTGCATCCAGAGACCTGAACTGCCACATTTTTGAGCAGGTAGTCAGTCTGGGCGGTTACAGACTTTCTAGAGAGAGCACTATGCCTGGTGTAGACCATTGCAGCCTAGCTAGTGGTTGACAGCCGTTAGAGGAGTAGTTCTTATGGTCGGGGATAACGCTCTACCCTCTCTGCCCTCCCTGCGCGAACTGCCACGCCACTCCCTCCTGACGCACCACGCGCTCCCTAGGGGCTGCTTTTGAACGGCCGGGGAGGGGACGCTGCTGGCTCCGCCTACGCCTCGTCTGCCTCCCGCGCGAGGGCTGCCGGGTCCTGGCGGCTCCCTCGAGTGGCCTCGATGCTGGAAAAAAAGCCCTGCGTGTCCCGATCCCCCGCTCCGCTGCAGAACGCATCTGCCCCGGAGCTGATCGCCTCGGCAAGTGAAGACAGGCAGAGGGAGTTGGGGTTGTTTATTCTGGAGAAGAGAAGGCTCTGGGGAGACCTTATAGCAGCCTTTAAGTACCTAAAGGGGGCCTACAGGAGAGGTGGGAGGGACTGTTTGTCAGGGAGTGTAGTGACAGGACAAGGGTGAATAGTTTTAAACTAAAAGCGGGTAGATATAGATTAGATATAAGGAAGAAATTCTTTACTCAGAGGGTGGTGAAGCATTGGAACAGTTTGCAACAGAAATTGTGTTTGCCCCATCTCTGGATGTGTTGAAGGCCAGGCTGGATGGGGCTTTGAGCAACCTGGTGTAGTGGGAGGTGTTCCTGCCTATGGAAGTGGTGCTGGAACTAAATGATCCTTAAGTGTCCCTTCCAAGACAAACCATTTTATGATTCTGTAAATTAATATTATGTCTGTGTTCTCCAAACGTTAGCCTATATAAAATTTTGTGGCATACCTCAACTAAGAAGTAAACTTAGCCCAGTACTTTACTGATTATTTCATAACTCGTACATAAGTATTAATCTCATGAACTTCGGTGCTTATGTTATTTTATAACTATAAAATTCTTCTTTTTGGCCAGAAATCACTACCCAGACATAGCCCAGACCTGACTGCATCATCTGGTGCTTTAGTGGGTATGTGAGGAGAGGGCGCCAAGAATGAATCTGCTCCTTCAACAAATGCACCCGGGGTACATGAACACACTTTCCACTGCAAGCTAGTTATAATTATTTGTGAATGTTACCTGAAATAAACATATTTTTCAACAGTGTTCATGAATCTCCATAAACATCTGCAATACATGTGGATTAGCGTGTGAATGTCAAAAAAAGGAAAAAGCAACTTCAAGGGAGGTTTATAATGGAAAATATTTTCACTCCTTAAGTGACAGGTCGTGACTAATGCCCTGCGAATTAATATGAGCCAATCTGTGTGACCTACAATGGTCACACAGAAAAAAGAAATAATTCTCCCATTATGTCATTTAAATGTGTTTCCTGTGTTTAAATTCTGCAAGACCATTACAAAATAAATTATAAAAGTCAGTAGTTTTGTGTAAGGACAAAATGTGGTTTTTGTTGGATTTGTTTGTTGTTGTTTGTTTGTTTTTGTATAAAAAATAGCCACTTAAGAGAAGGGATGTTCATTTAATATCTAAATTAAGAAAGATTCTGCTCTAGGGTCTAGCCCTTTGTGGCAGCATAATTCCCATTGTAACATAAAAGAAAAGGAAGTACATTTTATCTATGTCTTTCTAGAAGCAGATAAGTTTATTATTGCTTTTTATTTATATACCACCCCACAAACAGCTTCTCCCAAATATCTGAGTTTATTTTCCTTAGCAATCATATTTGTTCATGATTACTCATGTCCTTATCTGACTTAGCTGGTTATGTGTCATCTATATTAAATAATTTCAATTCCCATTAATATCAGCAAGATATAAAAATAAAAGCCAATAGTGAATTCTTTTTTTCTAGTATAGTAAGGATAAAAATCAGTTTTTACTGTCAGACTTTGGTACCTTACTGAACAAAATTTATAAAGGAATCTCCTCAGATTAATGTTCTCCCTTTAATGTTGCTTAACGTAATACAGAAAATGACTGCAGAGAAATACTTTTTCTGGCTGTTTATGTCAACTGACAGAAAGCAGAACACAAACTTTGTCAATAATGCAAAGAATTCCTAGCCAGGTCCTCTGAAATTTTAACCTTTTCTAAAAAACTTATTAATGATAATCAAATAGTCTGACATCTATTAATGTAGACATTCAGCACAAAGTAAACTCTCAGAAATATTTGGGATTATTTTGCTTGTAAACCTTTAGCTGATTGTCTGTCTTGCAACATTGTATAGAGCAGGTAAAAATGAGACTTCAGTTGAATAAAATAATGTTTTTATAAGGAAGATCAAAACAACAAAGATATTTACTTTTTTTTTCTTTTTGAAAAAAATTGTATCATTAATAATTTTGTCAAGTTTTTCCTTGATGCTGCTTTTTCCTTTACTCTTTTTGTTTTTCATTTAGCATTTGCAATTTTCTCTAACTGCACGATTAACTAAGTAAAAATGAAAGCACATTACTAGTTTAATTTTATATCTAGTAAGACATTTAGGCACCTGCATCCTAAACACTGAATGTATGAGAGCATAACCTTGAGAACAATGTTTGAACTCAGAATATGAGCTGGTGTTCTAGCACTTGGAAGAGGGCACTTATTATTTATTAGAAAATAGTTGAGTACAGAAATACATTTCATTCCTTTGTGATGTAGGTAGACTTAGGTAGTCTGAATCGTGAGCTGAAAAGATGTGCTCTTCTGTACTTGGCACCAGGAATCCAAATATATTATTTTCATAAAAGACATACAGAAATATTGTTCAAAAGCTGTGATCAGACTTCATATATTTTATTATATGCCAAACCTGTGTTGACACCTTTCTGATCATTATAAATCATCACAGTGAAGACAACACTTAAACATGAAGTATAAGACCTCAATTATCTTTTCAAACAGGAAAGCATTCAGTCCTCAACCTTCTGTCCAACAACTTACCAACACAGAAGAGAGACTGAGTAAGATTCTTAAACAGGTCTTCTTAAAACATTGGAAAAAATTAAGGAGTGCATGGTTTTGAATAGTAAATTATGAGAGATGTTATTGCAGTTTAGAAACATTTTATTATTATTATTATTATTATTATTAATTAGAAACATGTATTTCCCTAGTAAGGAGAAACACAGAACAATAAGAATTTGTTTAAATGAAGAAAGATCTTAAGAGTATCACTTGTCCTTTCATGTGATCCTATATGAAATCCTGGATCCATAACAGCCACTAGCTTTAGCTGTTGTATTTTCTAAATACACTCTATATGTTAATCTATAGTTTAAAATGTCCTAAAATCACGAGGGATTTTAAAGCTAACAACTAATGTTTATTGGCACTTCTGTTTAAGAGTTGCTTGTAATGAGTCTTAAGTGTATTCTGAACATTAAATTTTAATGCTTCTGGCAAAAAAAAAAAGTATGTAATAAACATGATACTTTCTGCTTTATCTGAAACACTTCTTTTAGCTGTTAATAATATCCTTTTGTAAAAATTATTACTTCTATGTTTCCTTTTCATATTGATCTTAGTAACTGCATACTGTGATATGCAATTGTGGAGGTTTCTATTGAACAGCAAGTACTTGAAAAAGGGAAAACAAATATGGACTGTATTGCTTGCTTTGGCAGCCAGAAAGTTTAGGATAGAAACTCAACAATATCACAACTTTTCTTTCTCTCTCTCTCTTTTTTTTTTTTTTTTCTTTTAATGGTCATATAAAGTCTCTGAATAGGTTTCTGTGTCTCTCTGTGTAGTTGTTTTCAGACACAATTTTAGCTGCTTCTCTTCTCACTGATGTTTAATCATATGCTTGATAAAGTTAAATTTTGGGTCTAAACCTTTGTTTCAAACAATGCATTTCTATTGCACTGTCAAATACCAAGAAGCATTACTTCACGTAACAAAAGTTAACTGAGAATTAAGCAAACTGCTTAGCAGAGGCCCAATACTACTGCAGTGCATGCTTTGAACTCAACCCCTCTCTGGTCACAGAGCTATCCCTACTTCACAGAGGATGGATTGAGAGACAGGCTGTGGCTTTTCTTTCAATTCTGAATTCGGAGAGAGAGCAGCAGAGTAAGATGATAACCAATTTTCTCCTAACGAATAGGTGGCAGGAGCAATTCTTCTTGGGAGACTCCACGTGCTGGGGCAGCGACAGGAAGTCAGAAAGTGGTTTTATACAGAACTGCCTGACTCAAGAGAGAAGACTGGTAGTCTCAAGAGAGATTCTTGGAAGACTCAAGAGTCCAACAGAGTGGATTAAACAGGACAAAACTTAGCCTATTTCTTTTTTGTTGTTGTTCTTATCAGATCATGCACTGGAAGGTTTGGAAAATTCAATACCTGATGAAACAGCAACAAGTTTGAGAGATAAAAAAGACTGTTTTCAGAAGCTCCTCAGGCAAGAAATATTAGAAATGTTGGGGAAAACAAACAAACAAAGAAGAAAAACTTTTCCTATAGCATTCTTAACCCAGATATTGCACAGTAAAGAAACTGGCATAGTTCATATGCAAGAAGAATCCAAATGAGCAACCTGGTCTAGTGGAAGGTATCCCTTCAAATGGCAAGGGGGTTGGAACTAGATGATCTTTAAGGTCCCTTCCAACTCAAACAATTCTATGATTCTATGAAATATTAAGGTATGGTAAGCACTGGAATGTTTGGAAGCTATTTCATTGAACTTGAAAACTGAACTTGAACTATGATCTTGTCACTAGAAGTGAATTTCTCACACATAAAATTCTGGTAATCCAAAGTAAAGAGGAAGGATAACATTCTGCATCTGTATCTAGAGACTAGAGATGTATTTTATTTCTTTAGACAGAAAAATACTGGTAATAACAATAACCAAAACCAGTAAGTGTCCACATTACTGGAACCCTAGCAACCTTGTCACTTTTGTTCTGGAATTCTTTTTCATTTTAGTTTATATCTGTAAATTACACAAACCACATTCCAGTTTTAAAAAGCAGCAAGCCTCATAACCATTATGAAAAGACACATGTTCAACTTGCCAAAAATGTCTGTTTATTTCTGAATGAACATCTAACTTGTTTTAGCTGAAATCAGTTGCCAAGCTCCAGCTGATTTTAGGGGAAATAGAATTACGATTGTTGCAGAATTCCAACATAAACACATACTCACATACTATACATGCATCTGCATACATCCTTACGTGAAAATAACCTTGGGGTCATAAAAAATCAAGGATTTGTCTTGATTTCTGTTGCAAATCTGGAACAAGAACTGAAATCAAACTTCTGGAGCCATCACAAGATACCTCAAATGCTCTTCTTCCACATATCAGTGTTTCCAAGAGCATAACCTGCAGAAACTTGCAGAGGCCCCCCAAGTTAACACACTTAACACTCCAAAACTGTTTCTCCTTAATTCCAAATTATTGTTATAAGGATTGTTATAAGCATGTTTCATGAATTGGGCTCAAATGCAAGGTGCAATGCAAACTTTATTTCCAGGTAGCATTTGTCCCTTCCACTTTCAGGCTTCTGTGTAGCTCAACACAAAGACATCCTTTACAGGCTCCTTGTTCTGCAAAGAGCAACTGAATGGATTCACAGAAAGTCCTGGGACTGCCAGCTGCAAAGGTCCAGACTCCCAGGTCCTCCAAGGTTAGCAAGCTCTTTGCTCAAATTCAGCCTGGACAGATATGAAGCTAGGAGTTTTGAAGCTCATGGGAGCCATAGCATCCAAGTGCCAAGGTTTCAGGGTCAGCTTTGACTCCTAGGCACTCCAGTTCCTCTGTACCCTGGGATCTCAGGGAATCCAAGACCTGCGGCACAAAGCCAGATCAGATTGGCTGTCTCTGAGCCAGGATTGCATTTCCTTTCACAGATAATTACAAAGAATAGTTCCTGATCAAACAGAAACTATATTGGAATCTTCTTGAAACTACCTGAGCAGCAGAATAAGAACTGGAAAGTAATCTATAACAAATTATCAAAAGAAAAGAAAATAGTTATAATAAATAAAAACAGTACAAAGAAGAAAGAAACAAGTCATCTAGGTGATGAAAAAGAAGTAGAAAATTATAGGTAATCTCAGGTAGGTAATATAGGCATGGTCCTAAAACTGAATAATTTTTTGTTTCTGTTTTCCATATAATTATATGGAGACGGGGGGGGGGGGGGGGGGGGGGGTGAAGTGGGGGGTGGGGTTGGGAAGGGCAGATGGTTATTTAATATGAGGTTGTAGAAGAGGAATATTCTACCACCAATTAAAAATAATCTCCAAGCATTTTGACAAAGGCAAGATGTTCCCAAAATCCCCAATTAAAACTCTAATGCAATTTTTACATTAACTTAAATTTAAGAAATATATATATATTTATACATCTATCAGTTTAGTAGAGTAGCCACAACATATTTTCGTTCAAATGGGGACTGAACAAGTCCCCATTTCACCTCCTCAAACATGGAGGTGAAATCCAATATTTTACTTTGTATGTTGAAACCAAAATCTGGCTTAAAGTACCCCTGAGGTATTTTTGATATCCCCATGGCTTTGAGTTCAGACACTCTTGATTAAAAAAATAAAATAAAAAATCATGATTTTTGTACTATTCTTTACACATTCTACTTGGAGATAGCACACTGAGCTAGATGTAGCTTTGATTTGACTCCATACAGCTGCTGTCATATTTCTTATTGTTAAGAATAGAAAATAAAAGAATAGAATAGTTCAGTTGGAAGGACCCTGCAAAGACCATCAAGTCCAACTGCCTGACCACTTCAGGGCTGACCAAAAGTTAAACCATACTGATGAGGGCATTGTTCAAATGTCTCTTGAGCACTGACAGGCATGGGACATCAACCATCACTCTAGAAATTCTGTCCCAGTGTTTGACCACCCTCACATTAGATTTTTTTTCCTGATGTCCAGTCTCAACCTCCCCTGGTGCAGCTTTGTGCCGTTCCCCGATATTCTGTCATCAGTTACCAAGGAGAAGACACAGGCACCTCTCTCTCCACTTCCCCTCCCCAAGAAGCTGAACAATGAGGTTGCCTCTTGGCCTCCTCTTCTCCAGACTAGACAAACCAGTTGTCATCAGCCTCTCCCCACAGGACATCCCTTCCAACCCTTTTACCAGCTTTGTTTTCCCCCTCTGGATGCATTAAAGTACTTAACTATCCTTTTTATATTGTGGAGCCTAGAAATGCACACAATACTCATGGATAGACTGCACCAATGCTAAACACAGTGGGATAATCACCTCTTTTGACTGGCTGGATATGTTGTATTTAATGCATACCAAAATGTGGTTTGCCCACTTGGCTGCCAGTGTCTACTGCTGACTCATGTTGAGCCTACTGTTATATGGAGGAACTATTTGTGAAAGAAGAAAGATGGTCCAAATAGCTGTTAGTTTTACCTCAGTAGTACCTTTAGTTGGTAAACTATTAAAATTCAGATATAATTGGAGAAGTATAACAATGGTGAACAAAGAGAATGTGCTTTTTCATATATCCTACACAGCTGTCATTTCTTCCACATAGGAAATGCAATGAAAGTAATTCACCTTGAATTCCCTGACTCTGCAATATTTTAATAGATAACAATGATAAAAATAATGATACCAGTACAATGTTAATGATTTGTTAAGGAAATGACAAAAGACACGAAGCACTTGGTTGAACTAAAAGGAAAATGTGAAGTGTTAATGGAATTCCTAATAGTTTGATGTGGATACCAACTTTATCTGGTACTGTTCTTAGTGAGTTACACACAAACACACAAAGAATTTTAATTAATTTTACTGATGTCTAAACATTAAGACATATTATAGACAGACAAATATCTAGATTAAAGCATCTGACAGGAAGAAGAGGATGATTCTGAAAATGGAACAACAAAGGAGAGAAATATAAATGTCTGTTCTTGGACTCATGATGTCATGTGTCTGCTAGAAAAGCATTATGCTGTCTCTGTTAAAGTTTTCTAGACAAATAAGATCATAGGGACAGGAATAATTAGTGTAATTCTGAACATCTGCAATCAGATTAATATAAGCAAGTACAGAAAAGTGCTTACTAGAAGCATGGAGGACTACACTGAAAGAATTTTTTTTGTTTGTTTGTTTGCTAAGTATCTTCCTTGTTAAAAAAAAAAAAAAAAAAAAAAAAAAAAAGTATGCTTGTTCTCTATAAAAAGATCCATGCTTCCTATCTTTAAACTCTTGTTTCCTGTTCACAATATATCTTCCAGTTGATCTTCCAGTTGTTCAGAATATTCAGCAGAACTACTCTGCTGTGTGTGTGTTCATGTCTTACTGCTATATAACCTCCTAACAGGTGAGGCCAACTGCATCCTGGGCTGCGTCAACAGAGGCATGACCTGTTGAGGTCAAGGGAGGTGATTGTCCCCCTCTACTCTGCCCTTGTGAGCACTTGGAGTGCTGCGTTCAGGTCTGAAGCCACCAGAACAAGAAAGTTGTGGATCTGTTAAGGCAGGTCCAGAGGAGGGCCAGGAAGATGCTCAGAGGGCTGGAGCACCTCTCCTACGAAGAAAGGCTGAGAGAGCTGGAGCTGTTCAGCCTACAGAAGAGAAGGCTCCAGGGTGACCTCATTGTGGCCCTTCCGCACTTAAAGCAGACTTATAAAAAAGATGGTGAGCGACTCTTGCTCAGTCAGATAACGACAGCACAAGGGGGAAAGGTTTTAAACTAAAAGAGGAGAGATTTAGATTAGAGATTAGGAGGAAATTCTTCACTCAGAGGGTGGCGAGGCACTGGAACAGGTTGCCCAGAGAGTCTGTGGATGCCCCATCCCTAATTCTATAATTCTGTGTGATGAATAGGAAAATCAAGATTTAAATGACTCTATTAATTTCTCCAAATCTGATAGATGAACAATAGCACTTAATCACAGGAGAAAACTACACTAAACTTAAACTAAAATTGTGTTACTAAGAGCTAGAACTTGTTCTCAAAGAAATAGAGGTCAGTATTAGTATGATGGATAATAATACCTGCATTACAAATAAAATTATTAGTGCTTACATCAGAGCTATTATATGGCTCAATTTTCACTATAACCAGGAAAAGCAAAAACAAAACAAAAAATGATGACAACAACAACAACAAAAAAAAAACTACACGTATTTTCTGAAAGAATTGTTTAACCACAAAGACATCCACATTATTTTTGATGACTTTAACATTGTGCCAACTTTCAAACAGATCAGCCTGTGTTGGAGAGATTCCTTTTCACATTCGTAACACAGTTAGCTAAAGTTATTTCTGAAGCCAGTATATGCAGATTCCATGGCAGTAAATAATAAACAAAATATGATAAAATGATTCTTCCCAAATATATAGTCTGTTATTTGAAATTGCAAATGTTTAGAGTCTCATTCAATATTCTTCTGCTCGAGCACTCATGAATTCCTGGATGTGACATAATCCTTTCTTCATCTGACTACCAAATAGTACGCACAATTAACACAGTTTAGGTATTTCTGGATCATAATTGGAAGGTAAAAAGGTTTATATATATATTAAAAATTTTCTTATACTAAATGATGCTAAAGTATTCCACAGCCTCCTTGGTGTTGAAATAAGAGGAAACTATCACTTTTTCAGACCCAGCCAAGTATGGTGAGTCTCTGAAAGAAAAGTAGGCCTCACCAGAATTTAGACTGCCATCATACAAAAGCTCCTCTGTAGGAACTATCAAAATCTCCTGTGCTAGTAATGATTATTAGTTCAGACTGTATTCACAACCACAGCCTCAATTCTCACCATAGTCCCTAATACCAGGCAACATAAATATCTTTGAATACCTTCATAAGGAATTTTCTAGTTGCCTTCATTTAAGTCCTTATGGGTATTGTCCAAAGAAAGAGCCATGCATCTGGCTATGATGGGTATGGGCAACAAATGCAAAACATAAGTAGAAGCAAAATGGAAAACAAACGTGCATTGAAGTTAGTGGCAATTTAAATCAAGAATCTGCTCAGAGCCATATTTTTCAGGCATAATAACATTATTACTTGGAATTTTCTTATCTCTCCTTCTTCCTACAGAAAATTTAATGTTCTTCCTACTCAGCATTTGTATAGTGTCTGTCCTGCTGATGTTTCTTACATATATACCAATTTATTATTTGAGCTTATGTGTTTTTAATAGTTAATTTCTTTACATGCTATGTGATAGAGATAACAACAGCTTGACATAACAAGCTGGCTTTTCCAAACTAGAAGACACTGGGAAAAAAACTGTAAATCAAACAAAAGTATGCTATTCTAAATATTTATATGAACATAGCTTTCAAAGACCTACAGTAGAAACCACATGGAAACATATGAAGAGACAACTAAAATAGTATACAGTATAGTAAATGTGTTAAATTTGGAAATATGCACATAGTAGTTGTATAGAAAAGCTCAATCCTGTCCTTTATGTGTCTGAAAACTACACAATCTGTAGACAAATATGCAGCAACGTCAGTTTTACTCATAAAATATCAATTAGATACCCATATTGTCATAGTTATTTGTTCTGCAGTGAATGATGTTTTGCTTGGGAACCAAAATAAAAAATCTCTATGAAGCAACACAAGAAGAATATTGAGGAATTTGGCCCAAATCTCTGCCTAGAGACAAATCCCTTTTGAAAATATTCAGACTTTGTAACCATTATACAACAAGTTCATCTCTGCTATTATTCCACTACCTCTGCTAGAGCTCTGCTACCACAAACTTGATCCAAATTGGATCCTTTTGGTGACTTTTACAGTGAAAATTAATCTTACTCATCAGTTCAAGTTTTGCTTTCAGCTTGCCAGTGTAAAACATGGAAGCAACTCTATTGATGGGATATGTACTGGAGAGGCAACTTCCCACCAAAGCCTGCAGCAGACCAGTGCCTGGTCCTGTCCTTCAACTCTGCTGCAGGTCTCCAGGACAGCCTGGAACATGGAAGTGCATGGCCTACTGCAGTCAAAGCAAATGTATCTCAAAAGTAAATAGACCAAGGTATTAGCTGAGCATACACATATGTATGAATTAAATTTACCTTAGGTACATATATGACAGATTCATTCACAAATTCCAGGCTAGTAGAGAGTTCAAAGGTCCTGATAAATGTCTGCTTTTGCCCTTATAAAGATTAGAAGCAAAGCAAAACAAAACAAACAAACAAAAAACAACAAACCAAAACAATGACGGAAAATTCCATAATTTAACATGCTGGATAACAATGTGGAACTCTGTTGCCTTTCTTGACTTATCAATCTCAAGGCTACCCTACATGCTATCTTACAGGTCTAATCTTCAGAAGAAGTTGATTTTGAAGCTCCTAAGAGATGAGCATAGCAATTTGTGTGCTCTGATTGCTACCCATCTTTGAAAATTTAATCTACATACAGATTTTCAAAAACACTAAACATCCACCTGTCCTCCTGAAGTCAAGGCTAGCTATTACAGCCCTTTTTGAGATCAGAGTTTACATTTTTCACCTAACGTACATGTTCTGAATGCATATGATGCTCTTAAAATAGTTCTAAACCTCAAAGAACATATATTAAAAGGAAAACAAATTATAAAGTGCTTCAAAACTACAGTAAAACTGTGTGATTTTCCTATTGGTGATTAAACAAAGAGATGTAATGTACATTCTTTATGTCAAATAATACTGGGTCTATGCATTTCTTCAATCATTTGGATAAGTTCTTAGTATGACTCATGTAAGGCAGCACATGTTCTATATTTTACCTGTCATCACATTTAACCCCAATGGGGAAGTGATATTGTTGCTAATAAATTATAGAGGACATTTTAAGGCACTTTCAACAATTTTCAGATTTTACTTTCCATGTTAAAAACTTAGGAGTTAATGCTGTTAGATAGGTTTCCATATCATTTCTACACTAATGGGAAGCAACGGACTGTAACACAGCATTTTTTTAATTTTATTTTTATTTTTTTTTCAGTTCAAGAAAGGTTTTTACTTGTTAAGATGAGGATATGGCTCTCTTCATTTGGCTCACAGAAGTTGATGTCAAACGGTTTGGCTTTTACATGAATGGTGCTGAGGAGAAACTGCTCCACAGTATGACCACCCCTTTGCATGTCAGGTCGTAGAATCATAGAATCAATCATAGACCTTGTGACAAGGGATTGTTTCTTAAGAAAGAAAAAAAAAAAAAAAAAGAAAAAGAAAAAAGGCCCTGAAAATTGAGTGAGAAAATTAATTGGTGTGCATGAACACAATAGTTCTGGCTGGCCTGGTTTTCATTCCAGTGAGGTGGGTAAATTTGTCAAGGCAGACAATAGCAAACGAGGCAAGAACAACTAGGAACCAGCTATACAGGAAGTCTTCCATATAACAGCAGTAGCTACCCACCAACATTTTTATATTAGCGTAATAGATAAGAAGACTGAGGAAATTATACCCCCAAATATGAAAAAAATATTTAAGTTTGAGCACCCCAAAAATTTGTTTTGGTTTGCACAAGAGCTAACTAAACTCATGGCTTCACTGCTCAAAGCAGCACCTCTGGATGAAAAGCCTGTTTTCTATGTTTCTACAACATGGTTTAAATTTTGGTTCAATGTGTTTTCTTTTTGTTATTTGAAAAGCTGCAACTCTCAGCAATGACACCTCTAGTTTGGCACCCTGAAACACAGGTTTTGAAAAAAAAATTTTTATTTTTTTTTTTGAATGACGTATTGGTGACCACGAGCATCCAGATGCCTTGCTGATTTATATCAAAACCATTCTACTCAGTTTTATTGTTGGCTACACTTGGATTTCTCAAGTATCAGAAATACCTTTTGTGCATTTTGGATTTTCCAGTGGATAATGAAAACAAAATGAATGCCATCACCAAAACTTCTGATTGCTGTGAAGCTTTTTTTTTTTTTTTTTTTTCACTGATGTCTGTAAAACATGTTGAGTACAGGCTATAGAAGCATGAACATTTGTTGCCATTGTTTAAGAAATGAATGCAAGACACTAAAGAAAGCATGGAGTCTCCGTCAATAGTAAAGAGAGTTATAATAGATATATGCACTGAACATATGTCATGAACACCACTTCTTTCATAATGCCAGAAACGAAATCAGCAGTGTTTGAAATGAGGCTCTGACTGCACTGAAATTTCTTGAAGTTCTGCCTTTGACATCACTATAGCTCAAATTTCATTGTATATGCTTTATATATACATCAGAAAACATAAGTAAACTGTTGTTCATAATTTGAAACATAATCATTATGTTAACAATTTCTAATCAAGTTTGTCAGTAACTTGGTAAACTTTGTTCCGAGCAAAAAGTCCTTGAAATATTTATTGTAATTGCATTTCACCTGTGTTAACAACCTATGTGTTCCTGCTCCATTGCATGTTTTGTTTAATCTATATTATTCAGTTGTGATGAATAGTGAAGGACAAATGTTTTAATTTTATTTTATTTTTTATCTGTTATATGAAATTAAAATAACTATCAAAAACCTTCATTACTTGCTTAGAGATAGGAATACAACACAACTTTTGATTTAAGGATTGGGCATACTATTTTATTATGTATACAAAAGAAATCCCAGAGGAAGATGTTAACAGTCAATTTTTGTTTGTAATGAACATCTTTAATAAACAATCATTTTGCAAAAAAGCACAATATAAAAGAATCACAGATATCTGAATTTCATCATTTGTTAACAAAGATAACACAAGCAGAAAAACATAAGAAATTTAAAAATTCTAGAAAGAAGAGAGAGAATTAATGGGGAGGAACACTCCACCACTCAAGTGGTTCTTCTCATTTTTAAAAATTTATCTCATCACCTGCACAGTAAGCTTTTTTTGTCATCAAGTTGCAGCATAGAAACACAAAAGTACTTGGGCTTGGTGACTGGCATACAGTATTAATAGGCACCATCATCAGAAGGTGCCAGAAGGATGACAAATACCCCTATCAGCCAAGACAAGCATGCTCCTTTGAGTTCAGAAGAAAAGAGCTCCTAGCTTTCTGATCATCTCTGTGACATCCAGATAGGCATTTCGTGTATGTTACTACACATGAATCAATTCACTATTACCATACCTTCAATACGGATCTACTTGTTTGTTCCACCACAGAATTATAGGAACTTTCTCTTAAGCAGTTTGACAGTTTTACATTGCTTTTTTTTTTTTTTTTTTTTTTTTTTTGTCCTTTAGCATGAGCTAAATTAGCCAGCTAAAAATATTTTTCTTAATTAAACCAAAAACCGGGGCAGTAGAAGAAAAGTTACAAACAGTTCTCTTTGAACTCAGATGTCTCTAGTTCAGTGGGAACAGTTTGCATAATCTTTTCTATATCAACAACATTCCACATGCATATTCTCTCTATCTTCTTCACACACACACAAACACACACACACACACACACACACACACACAAAAGGAACTGCAGAAGCAACTTTCCAGATAAACAGGACAACACCAATACAGTGCATCCCTTTTCTAACATTTTAGCTGTGCCTGGACATACATATTACACTTAGGCTTCTCCTTCATACCCCAAGATAATACTGGAACTTGATTCTACTTTCACTTAAGTCTGTGGTAAACCAGTCACTTTGTAGCAGTCTGCTGATACTCTATCAGAAGGAAAATGTTTTCCAGTGACATTTCCTTCAGTTTATGAAAAAGCTCTTTTTTTTTTTTTTTTTTAATAAAAAGAAGATTAATTTATATATAAATACATAGATAAAAACAAGTCAGATGACATTACTCGGTCAAGAATTCTAACCTTTTGTCTGAAAACTACAAAATTTTGATTTGGATATATTGCCTTCTAACATATTGCTACCTTTACCTGAGGTTTCAAGCCTTCCAATTAAAAGGTTTCTAACTAGACTACCTCTGCTATGAAGCAATTCTATCTCAAAGAAATGTCCAAATAATCTGCTGAAAACTTCAACAAAAAGGATTTTACTATTTTAAACATAAAATAAACCAATACATTTCCTGTCTGGCTTCAGCATAAGAAACCTTAAAAACTCAAATGGCCCCTGAAAATACGGGCCACATAGAAACCAAAACTAGGTTTAAATTCAAATAGTCTTCCACATCAGTTTCAGGCTTTCCTTTTCAACAGAAATCTTGCTTCTTTTTTGGTGTTTTGGGGGGCTGGAAAGAGCAATACAGAAAAAATCTTACAGGCAAAGTTGCAGTTGTATTCTTTTTGATATGAACAAAAATGGAAATGCTCAAAATATCATTATTAAATTGTTCTCATGGCATGTGCATCCCACTTTCAGGCCTGGGTAGTGCTAAGAGAAGACTGTGCACATAATAAAGCCTGTACACACAATCCTCTCCTCAAATGAGCAACAAAAAAATTGTTTTTGAAGTTTGTCTGCTTCTCATGGACTGGGCTTGAGCCTTCTTTCAGCTGCAGCAGATTGACATTGGCATCGTTCCACTGATACCATTGACACTATTTCTGATTTACACTGTTGTTCCAGGTCTTTCTAAAAGTGTTTTGTGTGTGTGTGTGTGTGTGTGTGTGTTACAAAATGTCACTGCATGTGGCATTAGCTGGTATCTTTCTAGGCATGTGAAGGGAAGACGTGGCTAGGAATAGAGACTGTACTATCATCTCTGTCCTTGATGTGGTACCCCACAAATTTATGCTGACACAATGCAGGGATTGTAGAGCATATTGTGAAGCAGTACACCATCTCTTTTCTGCCTCTGCTCTTCTATAAATAACAGATTTCAGTCTCCATGGGTGCCAGGCTAGCATTTTGCAACATACCCCTCCAGCCCTTCAAAATTCCTCCTAGCCCTCTGGGAATTTCCTGTTCTGCCAAGAAATTTTGTCTGGACAGAACTGAGGTCTGTCCCTTACCGTTAAGAAATCCCTTTACAAAAAGGCAGAGATGTGTTGAAGTACTTGGCTCCAGAGAGCCTGCGCCAAGAAGTGGACCCAGAACTTCTGCTGCCCCTGGAAGCTCTGTAGAGAGGAAGGGGCAAGGAATCAGCTTCAGCTGGGTGGACCTGAGGTTGGGAAATACCCTTTCCTGGACAGGAATCAAGCTCACACTTTACCACTGATTCACTCTGAGCAGCATTAGGCCAAGCTACTCAGGAACTCATTAACATCACACTCCAGGTGAGAGTCAAGAGACCACTTTTTCCAAGTTTGTAGTCCTTTTGAGACTATTTAATGATAATGGCCTTATTTTGTGGAATGTGTTGAAAACCTCCTTTGGGTTTATGTTCCCATAGGATATTGTTTTTTCTAGTCATACTTTTTGGTAAGGGGCTCATGGTAGCAACACCTGGAAAACACGTGATAGCAATACCAGACTAAGCCTAATGGAAGAAAAAACAAAATTAATATCTACTCTGTTAGAAAAATCACCAAGCAATTCTGACTTAGAATGTGGAGCTGTCTCACAATATAAAACTTGTATTGCATTATGAGTAATATTCTAAAAAAAATCTTGCTGCAGCTTGCTTATAGCCTTTCAGAATGATTTTACTATGGAAGTGAAAATGTGACAGCGTTTAAAACCACACTGACCTAACTAACATTGAGGGCAGTCAGCTTGAAAATTAAGAAGAATACAAATGGAAAATTTACCCTAAAACACATTTCCAGTGTTCCATCATATTGAGTTACAGCCCAGAGAAAAAGAACCAATGCTAATTCTAGTGTCAGTGAACCAAAAAATTTCAGTGGTAATTTCAGGAGATTTCTGTGATCTTGGTAGTGAAATAATGAATGAAAATATTGAAGTAGTCTTTAAAAATGCATGAAAAAGGAAAAGATGTAATACTTTGGTTCATATTTTGCACTTCAAGAGTCCATAGCATATCTTCATACCCAAAACAGTGTGACAATTTCAGTCTTGCTCAATTCTGCTTCTAGGAAATACCCCATGGGGTCAGTGGCCAAATAACTAAATGTTTCGAAGATGTGTAGGAGTGCTAAGTTGTTTTCTTTGTTCTTTTTCTTTTCTTTTTTCTTTTCCTTTTCCTTTTCCTTTTCCTTTTCCTTTTCCTTTTCCTTTTCCTTTTCCTTTTCCTTTTCCTTTCCTTTCCTTTCCTTTCTTTTCCTTTTCCTTTTCCTTTTCCTTTCCTTTTTCTTTTTTTTTCTTTTCTTTTTTATTTTCTTCTTTTTTGTTTTCTTTCATTTTCTTTTTTCTTTCTTTTTCTTTTTCTTTTTCTTTTTCTTTTTCTTTTTCTTTTTCTTTTCCTTTTTCTTTTTCTTTTTCTTTTTCTTTTTCTTTTTCTTTCCTCTTTTTCTTTTTCTTTTTCTTTTTCTTTTTCTTTTTCTTTTTCTTTTTCTTTTTCTTTTTCTTTTTCTTTTTCTTTTTCTTTCCTTTTCTTTTTCTTTTTTTCTTTTTCTTTCGTTTTCTTTTTCTTTTTGTTTCTTTTTCTTTTTCTTTTCTTTCTTCTTTTCTTTTTCTTTTTCTTTTTGTTTTTCTTTTTCTTTTTCTTTTTCTTTTTCTTTTTCTTTTTCTTTTTCTTTTTCTTTTTCTTTTTCTTTTTTCTTTCTTTTTTTTCTTTTTCTCTTTCTTTTTTCTTTTCCTTTTCCTTTTCTTTTCTTTTCTTTTCTTTTCTTTTCTTTTCTTTTCTTTTCTTTTCTTTTCTTTTCTTTTCTTTTCTTTTCTTTTCTTTTCTTTTCATTTACTTTCTTTTCTTTTCCTTTCCTTTTCCTTTCCTTTCCTTTCCTTTCCTTTCCTTTCCTTTCCTTTCCTTTCCTTTCCTTTCCTTTCCTTTCCTTTCCTTTCCTTTCCTTTCCTTTCCTTTCCTTTCCTTTCCTTTCCTTTCCTTTCCTTTCCTTTCCTTTCCTTTCCTTTCCTTTCCTTTCCTTTCCTTTCCTTTCCTTTTCCTTTTTCTTTTTCTTTTTCCTTTTCTTTTTCCTTTTCTTTTTCCTTTTCCTTTTCCTTTTCCTTTTCCTTTTCCTTTTCCTTTTCCTTTTCCTTTTCCTTTTCCTTTTTTCTTTTTCTTTTTCTTTTTCTTTTTCTTTCTTTTCCTTTTCCTTTTCCTTTTCCGTTTCTGTTTCCGTTTCCGTTTCCTTTTCCTTTTTTCTTTTTCTTTTTCTTTTTCTTTTTCTTTTTCTTTTTCTTTTTCTTTTTCTTTTTCTTTTTCTTTTTCCTTTTCCTTTTCCTTTTCCTTTTCCTTTTTTCTTTTTCTTTTTCTTTTTTCTTTTTCTTTTTCTTTTTCTTTTTTTTTCTTTTTCTTCTTTTTCTTTTTCTTTTTCTTTTTCTTTTTCTTTTTCTTTTTCTTTTTCTTTTTCTTTTTCTTTTTCTTTCTTCTTTTTCTTTCTTCTTTTTCTTTCTTCTTTTTCTTTTTCTTTTTCTTTTTCTTCCTTTTTCTTTTTCTTTTTCTTTTTTCCTTTTTCTTTTTCTTTTTCTTTTTTCCTTTTTCTTTTTCTTTTCTTTTCCTTTTTCTTCTTTTTCCTTTTCCTTTCCTTTTCCTTTTCCTTTTCCTTTTCCTTTTCCTTTTCCTTTTCCTTTTCCTTTTCCTTTTTTAATACTGGATCAAGAAACATTTTAGTTGTTGTTGTTTCTACAACTCATAGTACAGGTTTTTTTGCAGGGAGCACTGCAAGGTACTATGGTAGAAGGTAACAAATGGTGCTTTTTTTGGCTTGTTGGTTTAGCATTAAAGAAATATAATCAAGCATCCTAGCTCTAAAAACCCAAATTACAGACAAATCTTTGTTATTTCTGTCTGTGTTAAATTTTATAATTCCTTTTAGTGTTGGTCCATCCATTGGACTTCAAAAGTCAATATGTAAATACATTGCACAAACACTTAGATACAAAGTTCATTAATTCCCTGTATAAATAACAAGTTTAATAATGTTTTTAAGACTTATCGGTGACCTGTACAGCATGTGCTCTCATGGTAAACTTTCATTGACAACAAAAAGATATCTAAGGTCATACGATCCCCTATGTGAACTGTGCAGGAACTATAATTCCTCTTTTTGATGGATTGAATTATGGTGACGTTGTTCTCTATAGGAAGGTTACTCTAGGAAGTCTCTAGAATTTCCATCTTCATCTACTTATTCAAAAGCATAAAACATGTGTGCTGCTGTAGAGTAACAGAGCAATTCCCACTCAGTTCTACCTTCTGTTGAAGTCCAGCATTACTGAAACATAACTAAATGTTTGTGATAACACTCCCCAACAGTGAAATTGTATAAATTTATTCAATGGGGTAAAAAACTTTTTGTGGAAAGAGTACCATCAACTCAAAATGTGCTTTCAGGACTGAGTCCTCAGATCTTGCCAAAATCTACAGTTGACATGTCTGGGCAAATGCTTTTCTAGTATTTCTGCACTCTAGCTCATACAAACTCTCTGAGGTACTTGCTTGATGTTAGTAAATTGTTTTTTTTCACCTAGTGGTCAAATACATGCATCAAATGCAAACATCACCTCTGAAACTCTCATTGATGGTAGTGAAAGAATTGTCATGAGAGTAACATGTTGGTGACCATACGTACTGCCACAAATGGCATTCTGCTTCTACTTAGCATTTCAGCCTCGGGTAGTTAGCATTTCAGATATCTTAATAACCAGCAAAACTCGGAGACTTCGCAGTTTCCTTATTAAAACTTGCTGCTGAACATCTCCCTTGCCACCTCTTCTTGTTCTTGTATTCTTAAGTTTAAAAGGATGTATTTTCTAGTATTAAAAAAAAAAAAAAAAAAGTTTTATTTAAAGTAAAATCTTCCACAACTATGATGATTTATTTCTTAATCCAACTATATTACTCCTGAAATATATAGTATCTGATATAATATTATTATATAGTATTAGTATTAGTATATAGTATTATGATCTTTATAGGGTCATGCAGCCAGTAAATAGTTTAGAGCTACATTGCTTCAGGGCATTTTACTAAACATGCTGTACACCAGTGCAATTTTTCAGACTTTTCTGTCACTTCAGGACAAGTTATCCTATTGTGTATGTTTTATTGACATGTTTTTTAGCTTGGGCAGCACAGAAATTTATGGATTACAACAGCAACCTTCACTCTTTCTGCCAGTCTTCTAAAGAATCCCTCTATCAACTTCAAATATGCACGCTTCTTGTTCTGAAGTGTCACCCCCAACTCCCATCTCCTCTATATCCCTCACAATCTTTTGGAGAGTTGACTCCTGCCATCTTTCTGTCACTGATACCTGATGGTCCAGGTCCTTTACACTTTCCCTGATATAATAGTCAATGGTTACAAGTTCATTTTCCATTCTTTGGGAGCTACCTGTGCCATCAATATTTTATGGCATTCAAAGCCATAAAAAAGCAATTGAAAAAACTGTATATATTTGTATTTCATTTACAGATTACCTGACCCACAAACTCATCACATATATTTTACGCGATTTACCGAAGCATTATATTTTGTCTTTAGAGAGGACTACATACATAGGCAACGATATGCAAGAATTTTGCTAGTGAGGTGAGAGGCAGAGGTTTAACTAATGCACTGGCTCCTTATTGGTGGAATGTGAAACAAAGCCAGCTTTCTCAGCAAGACTCAGTTTCTGAGGATCTGAAATCAACTCATTCAACAGAATACCTCTTGGGTGCAAACAGAGTCACGTAATAGACCTTTGTACAGTGACTGGCACAGTGCTTCATCAAGCAGATCAAACTATAAAAAATTATCTTTTACCAATGATTATCGAATTTATTTTGCTGTAATAATCCTTCACCTTAAATGCTAACTGTCTAGTGCTTGGCAAAGCCATCTTGTGCTGTATCACTCCCTATATAAGAAGATAAATGATGTCAGCTTCCCTGCATAGAAGTCCTGTACCTGTAAGGTAAAAATAATTCTTAAGGAAATGACATGAAGCCGGGGGCAACATAGTTGAGTTATACTAATGTCATGGAGGTAAATGATGTCAGAGGAATATACAGAAGGACATTTAAGGCCTGAGCTGGAATTCTTGGAAAAGCCAAGAGACTGAACTGGATCATTCAAGAAAAATGTGAAGAGAAACAACCTTAATCATCACTTCTGAAGTTAACAGGCTAAAGTGATAAAGAATTGTGCAGTCTGTATCTCCTCCTTACAGAAACAGCAGCACAAAAACTTTCTAACTGAGCATTGACGGCCTTTCCCATTAACAGGATAGAAGTGATGCAGGAAAGATAGGTGGCCCTTGACCGTTACTCTCTACTATTGTAAGTCACACACACAGTGAAGTATGAAGTCTTAGCCAAGGAACAAAGGGAAATAGTTCATTCAGGAAGAGATTAAGTAAGTCATTTCTTTGAGCAATTCTCCCTTTAAGCAGATCCTCAGCATTCCAGGCACAGCACCAAAGGCATCATGGTTTGGGGGCTGCCCATTACTGTGTTGACTTGCTGATGTGGCCTAGAAGGCCACAGGAATTTCCTGATGAATTAAGACTGTAGAGGGTAAATATTTAACTATGACGCATATAAATATACTCAGTATTTAATGGCAGTGATCCTAAATCCTCACTTTGGCTACTTTTATCTACATATGAATGCCCAGTTTTCAAATGCTCTAGCAGTCTTCATTGAGTTCTCTGGTGTTGGAGGAGACTTCAGAGGATCAGGTGTTATATAAAGTGTTTCTATGAGATTTCAGAACTATCAGACCATCCCTAAATAGATTTTCCATAGAAAATATTAGTTTTTGAGAAGTAAGATAATTATCTGAAAGTCCTTTTCCTCCTGCACACAAATACATGACTCAGAACAGAAAAGAGAAAAGCATGTGAATAACCATATTATTCACCCTCCCTGTTACCCACGTACTGAGCTGATGAGAGAATTTTTTTAAAACGGGAGTCTATTTAATACTGTTCTCTTTCCTACAAAAGACTTTTGCATGAAAACTGAAACTCCCAGAAGATGGTTATTGCTAAAGCTATTTGAAGATGAATGTAAGAAAGTGAAAATCAGCACATTTAAGTAGAGCTATAGGTGGTTTAATCCAAGCTGAAAATTAATTCAATACAATGCTCAGAAAAAATTACAAGATCAACATTTAAAACACTATTTTCCCCTAAATCTGCATTGTGCAAGACCATATTTGCAGACGAGATTCAGAAAGAAAAATAAACTTTTATAAACATCATCTGACAACTTTAAAACATTCATAAATAATATGAACCAAAGGGCAGGCAAGTCTACCATTACCACACAGATAGACGTAAAATCTTCTTTGGAGGTTGTATTAGTACTTATGCTTTGATTTGTGTGCATATTTAAAATGTGTTCTGAGGATTTGGAACGTATAAAAAGGTCAAATGTTAAACTATATCTCAAAATAGTAAATTTACACATTGAGAATTTACTTATTTTTTTTTTTTTTTACCCACAGTCAGAAAGTAAGAAAATAATTGAAGGCTGGAAAGTCTTTAAGAATGGCTGAAAGTTTGTTGTAACATTTAAAATAGGGGGCAGGTGCATCCAAATTATGCTAGTGCTTTTGTCTGTAAAACCTCCAGGAGGTGGAAACTAAAAGCCTGGCCTCCAAAATGATGTGATCCCTAAGGCAGAAGTTTCATAACATAGGTACTATCTTTCAAGAAAATCCTCTTGCACACAGATAGCCTTTAAAGGAAATTTGGTTGTAAAAGTAGGCAGGATCAGTCTGGTATTATTGGCCTGCAACAGAAATAGATTTTAGATTCAAAAATGATTAGCACCAATTTGATCATTTGTGCTGCAGTGTGAAAGGAACTGCGTTGTCAAAAAGAGAGAAATTACCTTTTAAGGTCATCTGCTCCAACTTTCCAGTTCTCCCATACCTCTCTAGTCTTGCCTTCATTTCCTGGCAGGGATACTTAGAGCTTATCCTACCTCTAGGGTAATCTCTAAACTCCATCCACCTCGTTGGTCTAGAGAGAGAAGAAAGCATGCCAGAACCCAAATCCTTGGGACAAACAGGGTCTGCTAACTGGAACAAGTGGATCTTGGTTGAACTTGTTCTGCAGACTGGAACAAGTGGATTTTGGTTGTCCCCCCACATTCTTATTGTAAAAGGAAAGCCTGGTACAGGATTTGCAACAAAACAACTAGACAAAACATGCCAAATGGCAAGAATTTATTCTGATAAATAAAAATTCCCAGAAGACATGAGGAAAAATTAGAACTGTATAGTTATGCCAAGTCCTATTAAAGAAGCAGATGCCATGCACAGCTTTGATTTGCAAAGGCACGAAGCACAACTAGGTTTGTCTTGCAGTGAACACGTAAGGACAGAAACATATACGGGATGGGCAGTATTTGGATCTGATATTTTTTCCAGAATATATGAAAATTCTTGCTTCATATGTAATCTCAAAAGGACAATGTCAAATGTACACATAACTTACAAGCAACATAGTATGAGGACTCGTTCACACAGAATTAATTCATGAATAATACACAAGGTTTTATCTTGCTAGCAACCCTTCTATTATTTGTGTGTGTGTATGTGTGTGTGTGTGTTGTTTTGTTTGTTTGTTTGTTTTGAACCTACAGGTCAATTCCAGGCGGTATCTGAAGTAGGTATTTAGCAATGGCCCAAACTATAAATGATCCCCACCATATAAAAAGTAATGTTTTCCTCTTTAAGACAAACAAATTATGGCTGTGAAGATTGTTTTAAAACAAAACCTCCAACAGCAGATAAATGTGTATAAAATGTAGAAATGGATTTAAGCCACGATACTTAGAAAAGGATTTTTGTGTACCTTAACACCACTCACTCCAAAAATCAAATGCATGCATATGTATATATGCATGGGTGCATGTATGCACAGACTCAGGCACCAGGGAGAGGTGTCCAAGGCAAAGAACTTCTTCAGACTCTTACACAATTTGGGGTCAGGACTTTTTACTGATGGAGCTTCAACCCAGATTTCCCAACAGCAAGTAAAATTGCATCCACACTTTCAAGCTTATTTCTCTCTTGTTTTAGAAGGGAATAGTAACAGATCATATGACTAGTCTGTGTGCTGCCATATGGCAGACCTTTAAAATACCTTACTAAAGACATACGTATTCCACTATAAAACTATCATAGTTCTAATTGTTCCCATTTTTCTTAGTAGATTTCTCTCTCTCTCTCTTTTTTTTTTTTTCCTTTCCTTTCCATTTCTGCTGCTAGAAGTGAGTTAAGGAGGTATAAGAAACTTACTTTATTCATGTAGCTACAATGTCTAATAGAATGCTGATTTCCTATATGACTTCCACAGAGGGACTGTAAATTATCTTAACTCATTTTTCTTTGGTTTGATTTGTTTTAATCCCAAAAGCAAATCATTTTTTAAATGCATGGTAATGTAACTTGGGCATCTTTCCAGCTGACCCCATATCTGTCATGCTTTGAATGTCTATGCCCATATGTTTGTACAATATTTAGCAGAGCCCCACTATTAGGTCATATTTAGACAAGAAAGTTGTACTAGTTTAACTTGCATCAGTTTTAAAAAGGGTTAATTATACTGATGCAAGTCCCTGGGCAGGCTTCTTATCCCAATATAGGAGTGACTTAAATTATTTGAGATTAACCTGATTCCCAACTAAGGTAATAAATAGCAAAGCTTGATCTTTGCGCACAAACTTTAATGAGAATGTAGTGTAGACGTGCAGCAATTTATGGCATTTCTAAATTACCCTTCCAACTGAGTATTCACCACAGTGGTGTTTCATAACACTGTCTAAAATATGCACATGCGGTTACACAAGAATAACCCTGTGTTAAAGTACAGCTTGTTTCATAAGAAAAAGAACTCTTCCTGTGAAATATGATACTATTTCAATTTCCTTTTCCTGATCAAACTTCAACACTTTAACGAGAGGAAATCCTTATGCTACTGGGAAGACTTTAACCAGAGCTGTTTATTCAAGACACTTGGGTTGCTGGTGCTGAAGATGAGGTTCACAGCACAGCTAAAACCATGACAGTGGTTCTAGAAGATCCTCATTTATTAGTTCTTCCTTGTTTGCAACTCACAGCAAATGCAGAGAAGACTGAACTAAGCTGTGTTGTAAATTGAAATGAATACAAACAGGTTGCCAATTATCTTCACCATTCAGGATTTGTCTGCAATAAATCACACAGGCAAGCCCAGTTTTGATAATGACAAGTTTATTCAAAATTTCTGGTAGCAATAGGTCTCAAAAACTATCCATTCCTCAGTAGTCTTCCTCAAAATCTGTGCAAGACTGAGCTGAAGTCCTATATCCACCTTAAATGAAACAGGATGGAACTGCAGCTGCTGGAGTGGGTTTAAGAATACTGTAAGAATGAGAACCTTTCCCACAATTAGCAGAACATAGCTAATACAGAATAGAATATAGCTGTCTCAGCTATAAACCATTTACTCAACTGTAATCTAAAAAATATACTCAATATTACAGAATCATATTCACTGCATTTGCCTACTTTTTAACTATTTTAGTTACACATTTTAAAATAGATTTCCTTTCAAAAGAGTTTCTGATCTCACATCACTTTCTCTAAACACTGTATTATTATCATACATAAACTGCTAATAGCACAAAATGCCTTCCGTCAGAATGACTCCAAAAGCAACACACAAAAAAATATATTAAGCCTCCCAGCAGCCTTGTGAAATTGAGTAGTACTACAATATCTCTGTTAGAAAAGGGAAACAGAAATACTTAAAGTTTATGATTTCCTTGCAGCCACAGGGGAAGTCTATGCTACAGCTATGGACAGGGAGTAAAGCTTAAATCTATCCCACTTAACTGAGGTATTTAAATCAGGAAGTGAGCTGCTCAGGATTTCCCTGGAGTCCATGAAGAGAAGCAGGGACTTCCACGGGTTGGTTCAGATGGCTGGCTCTTCCTCTGGGCCTGCTACTGTCTCTTGACGCAGAGCTGAGAGATTCCCCACAGCAAAGAAAAACCTATCTTAGTTATCTCTGGGCTTTGGCCAGAAGTTTGGGTGGGATGATCCAGGCCTAAAATACCCAGCCCTACACTTTTCCCACATGGGCCTTTTTTCCAAGGCACCCGGCACTTTGAAGTAGAGACAGCTACCAAACCACAGAAGAGAATGGGAACAATGAGTTCTCAGCACCCTTGAAATGACACGCCATTTACTTTACATCAGCTTCATTTAGGAAAGCTCTCAGTGTTCCAAATGAGATCTCCCACTGGGCACATTGGTTGCACAGTTCTGATGACTAGTAAATGTAATATTTTATTGTTACCAAAAAGTTCCTAATTACAGCAGTCATCACTGAAAATAAACACAGTCAGGTTCTACTGCACATTATGATAAAGCCTTCTGCCCAAGCATGGGAAATATTTTTTAAGTCATTTGCTACCAAATGGGGCAACATATGCCACTGGCCTTCAGTCTACTTCTCTGATTCTTCTACCTCTTAAAAAAATTGTCAGATAGATTACTCCTCAGTAAAGTGACGTTTTCAGGCATTTCCATGTTTGACGTCTTGCCTCTTTCTCAGAATGTCCCGAGGACTTCAGCAGTTTCATTAAAAAACTTTTGAAATGCGGGCATATTATCAGTCATGAGACTTTTTTGGAGGTAAATAGGCAATTTTATATTTAGACTCAGATGTGAATTTTCTTAGAGCCAGATTGTTTCAATAAATTTATTCTTGCTCGTTAAGGTTAGTTTTTACATATAATTATTCATTGAGTAGTGTATACTATTTAAGTAATCCCACTAATTTGGATCCCTCCATTTGTTCTACAGCTTGTTTGTGGGAAGTTACACTTTAAATCTCATTAGGATGAGGCTTTGCTTTGGATCTGAGAATTCATTGACTTCAAGGCAAAAAGGAGTACCTAGAACAGTCAAGAGCCTCTGGGTCTAGACAAGAAATCCAGATTCAAGCTGAACCCCAGGTAGAGGGTTAGTGCCCGGTTTGGGATAATTATTTCTCAATGTTTCCTTTTAGCCGTAGCTTACCTTGAAAAATTAAAGATTTAGTGGAAAGCTATTTCTTCTGTAGTCCTGTTAGCAATGTTTATACAAGATGAATAGCAGATTCCAAATCTGATGGTCTGATTTATCTGTGAAAATTAACAGGAGCTCATCATGGATCTCTTTTGATTACACTTAACATCCAAATATTATGTAGACTTCAAGGTCACATGTTACATTACAAAATGCCCGATTAAGCATAACTACTAATAAAATTGATTTTTTTCTGTTTCTTGCTTACTTTAACTGGGCAATATTGTTTTTTTAATGTGACAAAATTTTGCACTGCTCGTTATGGCCACTTCCATATCTATATTAATATAGATTATCCCCATAGCTTATTATGACAGCTTTTTAGACCTTGGCCACGCAGGGGCAAGCTCTGCTCCAATTTATCCCATCTTCACATCAAGAGTGTCTTCACAGAATCACAGAATTGTCTAGGTTGGAAGAGACCTTCAAGACCATCTAGTCCAACCTCTGACCTAACAGTAACAAGTCCTCCACTAAACCATATCACTAAGGGCTACATCTAAACGTCTTTTAAAGACCTCCAGGGATGGCGACTCAACCACTTCCCTGGGCAGTCCATTCCAATGCCTAACAACCCTTTCAGTAAAGAAGTTCTTCCTAATATCCAACCTAAACCTCCCCTGGCGCAACTTTAGCCCATTCCCCCTCGTCCTGTCACCAGGCACATGGGAGAATAGACCAACCCCTACCTCTCTACAGCCTCCTTTAAGGTACCTATAGAGAGCGATGAGGTCTCCCCTGAGCCTCCTCTTCTCCAGGCTAAACAACCCCAGCTCTCTCAGCCACTCTCATAAGACTTGATCTCCAGACCCCTCACCAGCTTCGTTGCCCTTCTCTGGACTCTCTCGAGCACCTCCATGTCCTTCTTGTAGTGAGGGGCCCAAAACTGAACACAGTACTCGAGGTGCGGCCTCACCAGAGTCGAGTACAGGGGGACAATCACCTCCCTAGACCTGCTGGCCACACTGCTTCTTATAGAAGCCACGATGCTGTTGGCCTTCTTGGCCACCTGAGCACACTGCTGGCTCATATTCAGCTGCCTATCAACCAGTATTCCCAGGTCCTTCTCAGCCAGGCAGCTTTCCAACCACTCATCTCCCAGCCTGTAGCACTGCTTGGAGTTGTTGCGCCCCAGATGCAGGACCTGGCGCTTGGCCTTGTTGAACTTCATACAGTTGACCTCAGCCCATCGGTCCAGCCTATCCAGATCCTCCTACAGAGCCTTCCTTCCCTCGAGCAGATCGACACACGCACCTAACTTGGTGTCATCTGCAAACTTACTGAGGGTGCACTCGATCCCCTCATCCAGATCATCAATAAAGATATTAAAGAGGACTGGCTCCAGTACTGAGCCCTGGGGGACTCCACTAGTAACCAGCCTCCAACTGGATTTGGCTCCATTCACCACAACTCTTTGGGCCCAGCCATCCAGCCAGTTTTTAACCCAACAAAGCGTACGCCAGTCCAAGCCACGAGCAGCCGGTTTCTTGAGGAGAATGTTGTGGGAAATGGTGTCTTCTATGCAATCTTTCCAACTTCAGGAAACCAAATTAAATTCCAAAGCAAAATTCAGCCACTCCACATACATGAGCCTGCTGTGCTAGGCCCTGCTGGCAAAGACAACAGAGGGGAGCAGACTTTCAATGGAACCACAGCACACACTGAGTGTACACCAATCTTTCCAGAAGCCGGTTTCTTCTGTGCAGTGACTGGTACCCCTCAAAACCTAATTACCTTATAGGTATTTGAAACCCAAGTGAGTGTTATTTCTGCAAAATGCAAGTCAATAGAGAGCACAGAGGGTGCCATGGACAAATAATTTCTCAAAAATATGTTAAGAATAAACTTTAAAGTAAATTATGAAATAGACACAGACACCCCAGAAACACTGCTCATCATTTCTTTCTTTAATGACAGAATCCAACTCTTCATTTTGTACTTCTTCCCTTACATCTGGTGACAACACAGACACATTGAAGGGCAAGAGAAGTGAGCTGAAGCTTCTTTATTTTGATTAAGTGTTGTAATGTCAGCAATATTTGCAGAGAGAATCAAAAACAAATCTAAGTTTGGATACTGGTGTATCAGAATAATTGTGGTTTACTTTCAACTCAAGGTTGTATGCCTGTGTTAGCCCCTTGCAGTATATAATGATTAAGCATTTGTTTGAAATATTTATGATATTCTGTTTAGGTAAGTATCAGAAAAATGAATGAGTGGATCATGTAAAGCTCACATTCTATGGCAATAGCAATTATTATCATTATTTTGACTAAGTATATGAAACACTCATCTATATGGCTATAGTACATGTATACCGAGTTCATCAATACTGTAAGTTCACCAAGCTAAGAGAAAGTTCCAGAGCAAGACATGATGATAACATTTTGTGTAACTCCTCTTTGGCAATACTTAGGCACTGCAATTAAATACCAAACAGTATCATGTGTGCCAGTCAGTTACTGCAAGAAAGAAAATGTGATGAACTGTTTGTTTTGATCTATTAGTATAAACATATTGCAGAAATGAAACTCAAGCTTAAACAATGGGGAAAGTTATCCGGTATTAAAATAAACAGTTCTAGGAAAATCTCTAAATATGTTTACCGAGTCATCTTCTTCCGAGCAGTTTCTGCACAGAGCATTTTGCTGTGTCCCTGGTTTGCCAGCCAATCCCAGTAACACTGACTGCAGATATGCAAATGTTAATGGACAAGGCTGGGACTTAATTGCCTGTAATCAGCTCCCCAAGGAAGTGCACTTTTATCTAGAATCAAGCTAGTAGGTCATCAAAGAAGCACTTTTGGTTTTGAGGGTGAAAGAGTCTATTTAAAAAACAAACAAAACTTATTTTGCTTCTATAAATCTGCTAGTTTAGATATACTGGAAAACCATTTAAAGTTAAAATGCTATTCAGTTTATTAAACAAATTGTGCTTTCACAAACTTTTTAAATAAATACTGCAGGCTAGCATTTGTGTAAAGAAAGTAATTCACTCTGCCATGCAATGCTTATGTACAATTTTAATGAAAGTTGTATATATTATATAGCATAATTATAGCATAATACACATCGTTCTTTTCTGTAAGTCAGAATATATCTCTTATTCTGAAATACAAACATTGTTTCTTACTATAACTATTCACTTCCAATCACAGACCTGTAACTACTAACTATTCTTTATCTTGTTTATAGCAGGTACATTGTAAGGTACTACTTAGTATAGCACTAGTTACATCTGATATAAAAAGTTTTTTGGGGGGAAGTTAAAACAGAGTATAAAAATGAGATGCAAGATATCTACATAATGCTTAAGTGTAAATGAATACATTATGTTTCTTTTGAAAGGAAGCGAGTTATGGCTGAGATGCTTTGTAATGGCAACAAAAACAAAGCATATGCAGTATTCAGAGATGCTATAATGGAGCTGCATCAGACTCATTTGTTCAGAGTGAGCCGTACTCCATCACACAGAGAAACGGGTCCTTTCATTCCAGGGCAAGCTGATGCATGGGGATACACGCACAAGCCTAGATTCACATAACACCCTGGGAGCAGAGGGCTGGGGGCTGGGAGGGAAGGAGGAGGGGTGGTTTTGCCCACAGCCCATTTTACAATCACTGTGAAAGAAAACAGTCCTCAAATACAAAACCATTTCGCTGAGCTTCCTACCTGTTCAATCACTTCTCTCCAAAGTGTGAGAGGACTAACCCTAACTCAGGCATACACACTCCAGAGACTCATTTTTCTTCTTGTTCAGTTCACAGTGAAACAGTGATCTTAGTTCAGTCTCTAGTGGACAAACACAGAATAAGTGAAGTCTCATAAGCATGATTCAGCAGGCAATTTGTTCAAGCAAAATCATGTGCACACATAAACACAGATAACAATTTTCCTCTCTCAGTGCTTGCCTCACCCTCCCAAGATACAGTAAAATAATTTCTTAAGAAATGCTTTCCTCTACAAAAGACGTCCCCTCATTTCCAGCCTTACATTCCCCAAAGCAGACCCAGATATTAAATAATGAGGAAAGTAGTCTGAAAAAAATAAATGCTTGGTTATATTTTGTTTTATAGTCACATGTTTACTGGATAGAGTCATTTCTCTCTAGAGCCAGATATGCAAAGAGCACAATTAATTTACCAAGAGATCAGCAAATTCTCTCTAAAGATTTTAGTTGGCTTAGGGGTATGGAGAGGATTGTTCATGTTTTTTAACATATTTCTATATCGTATACTGTCTGGACAAACCCAAACTTGTAATTGAGATAATTAACAATAAATATGCTAATATGAATTTTTAGCCAACCCAGGAGAATATTCATTAGCTTTTCATTGATGTTCATTCTTAGTATGAACTTATGTTACTGTTAAATCAGTTATCCATCAAATGGGTGCATACAGCAATATTCTTGTGCCATCTTACATGACCAGTTGCATCACCAGTTGCTCAATATTCTAAGTTTTGCCAGGTCAAAATGTCAGAATAAGAATAGGAATATTACAAGTAATAAGACACAAAGGCGTTTATATATTTATTTTTACTTGTCAGCTATCCCAAGGCATTTCCATTACTAAGACATGGACAAATTCCTTCAGGGTATGTAATTTTACTCAAGTGAGTAATCCTGTTAGGGTGAATGGAGTTGCTCACACGAGTAAAGCTATTTAAATATTTAAGTCGTTTCTGGCCCAAATTTCATCTCATATACAAAATACTGGAAAGTTTATTAGAAAGTTAGCACAAATTCTTAAAAAGAATTGCTTCTGTTAACTTACTGCAACACCTTCCAGCCCATTTTTCCCTTTCTAAGAGAGAACACACACACAAATTAAAACAAGCTGTTTCAAGTCCAGTGTGCTCTACACATTTTAAAAGTTTTACTGGGATGATTTAGAAGTGTGAATGCCTATATATTTTTATTTTTTTTTCTTTCCTTCCATCAATTAACTGGGTGAAATAATCGCGGGATTTACTTCTGGAGGAGCAGTGATATTCTTAACACAATGTCTATGAATGCTGATTTTTTTAAATGTACACTTTTGCTGTCAGAGTAGCAGGTATCCTGCATGACATCTGCTCTGAATCTGTGAACTGTAAGTAGAGTTTATAAGACTACTTAGTAAGTTCTGTCCTAAGAGTCTCTGGTATATTTTTGTATACACTGGCTCACAAAACATACATGGTCTCTGGAGATAAAGCTTTAAGAAATTGCATCTTTCAGTAATGTGAAGAAAATTCTGCTCCTGACAGCAATACCACTAGAAGGGTACACTCTGGCTGTGAGATTTCTCTCCTACACAGCCATGAATGAGTTAAATCCTTATTAAACTCCTTTCTTATAGAAACTCATGAAAACTATGAACAGCATAAGCGTCACCAAAAAATAAATAAATAGATATATATCCATTTAGTTATAACTGAAAAAAGAAACACTTACTTTTTGCAGCCACTGTGTATAATTTTCCATCACATGTTCCAGATGCTGCAGTTTCTGGGAAGAGAAATCCTGTTCCACGTGAGGAGCATCTCTCTGAAGAGCATTTGTGTTATACTGGTCTGTCGTGCTTTCACGACAGTTCCCGTCCTGTTCTGGCAGAATGAAAGTATAGGTGCACTGCCCATGCTGAATCCGGTTAAATCTTCTCCCACTGGCTTCTGGACCCCGACGCTGAGTATTGCAGCCTATGTGAGCAAGAAGTGCTGCCAGGAAAGCAAAGGAAAGGAAAACTGACATGTTACTACTACTTTCCTTTCCTACTCTTAGAAAAACTTTTTCTTCCTTTCTTTATTTTTTTTTCTTAATTTCCCTTAAAGTCTCTGGAAAATGGAGTGGAGAAGCACACTTTAATAATCGAGCTTGGATAAATAGTTGTTTCTTTTTTCAAAAATTTCACTATGAGAATAGTTTCCTTAGTTAAAATTGGGAATATTTATTGCATAGTAGTTAAGATTTATTGTTTCCTCTCTGTTACAGTCCAGCATGTAGCCTGCTTTAGTCAGCTGCATATGCATATCCCAGTCTCTTTCCCCTACACTATCTGCAGCAGAACTGCTATTTTCTCTCAGACTTCAGTGAGTTTTATTAAGGTTGCACATTCAAGCCAAGCTGGAAGCAAGCAGCCTTTCACAAGATGACTTGACAGGAATGCGTGTATGAGTGCGCCCCTATGCTAAGGATGGCTGATGGCTCAGTGCAGAGGGATCGTCTTACAAACTGGCTGGATGCATGACCTCAATCATGCATGGCGTTCCAGCCCCTATTGCATACAACTGCTAAGGGCTTTTGACGAATTTACGTAAGTTTAATAAGTAAGGCAGTCCACCTTAATACACTTCATATGTTCACACTGACCTATTAAAATGTAGATAAAGTGTAGAAGTTTGTTGTAATCCCTCTGTAAATATACAAAGCACTGAAATTAAAAATACTTTCAGTTCTGTGCTGCTCAGTATCCATTAAAGAATTCTAAGTCAGGAGCATGACACTTATGGGAAAAAAGTTACTTTTAAGCCTCACATACTTTAGCTGCATTTTAAAGACAATTGTGTTTCTTTAGCAGAATTTACAGAGAGCATTTTACAGGATAGAATGAAATTAAGGCTTCCAAGTAGTAATGGGAAATGGCACTTCAGAAGGATTATAATTTTCTGTGTTTGGCTTCAAAAATAAAGTAACTAATTATTAAACATCGAGTTATGGAGGCTGAGCTATTCCAGATTGTCTGCTGTACCCCTATGTAATTATCACATGCAAAACACTTTTACTGACTTGAAAGTCTGTATAGGTTCTGCAGGGATCCCTCATGATATGTAGAAACTTAGAAAATTTCTCAGGGGCAACATCCTCAAAAAAGATAGTTTCTTAAACAGTTACCACAATCTCATATAAAAATTATGTCCCTGGTGTTTTCTATAGCCAAATCCAGAATGCACAGATTAGAAACAGAAACAGAATATTCCTAAACTTCAGAGACATTTGGATCTGTGTTTTGTTCTAGTATTTGCTATTGCTATATAAATATCAGCCAACACCTGTGCAGGACACTCATAATTTTTCTGATGAAAGTAGAATGTCTTCTAAATAGGAATAACACATAACTAAAAAAAAAAAAAAAAAAAAAAGAGAGAGAGAGAAAGAAAAAAAAAATAATATTTTTTTTACCTGTAAGGAAACCTACCTGTTACTAAGCGCAAGCACCTTCAGTGCTTATTCAGTTGTCACCTTTATCACAACTCCAAATTCATTCTGAAGTAACTGCCTGGAATATTTAACCAGGTATCTGTCCTTCTCCTGAGAAAGCTATTCCTACTCAAACCTGGGGGTGGAAGCTTTTCATCTCGCATCTGGAAAGAAAGCACTGCATTTGAACCAATAAGAAATATCTCCTATAATAATGTAGAGACATTAAAATGTCTTAGCTTGCCTTAAAATGTCTGTGAGCCCAATAGAAAGAGAGAGAAAAAAAAATCAGGAAAGAATAAAAAGCAAAGGTCAATACACCAATGCTACTGTAGCTTTTAACACAATCAGAATATCCTTCCATCTTTGAACTGTTCAGCCCACCTTTGTGCTTCTTCTGCCTCTGAAAACCAAATTTGCATACCTTGCTTTCTTGCTTTCACATAGCATTTCTCACATTTCTACAGACCTAGTTCTGTCGTGGCTTATTACACTTTCTGTGCAATTATTTTGAAATGTAAGCGCGAGATATTTGCTCACGTAAGATCAGAGAGCTTTAGTCAGGCAGAAAACTGTAGGATCATACATGAAGATGAAGGGTTAGCATAAATACAGTTATTCCCTATAAGAAACAGCAAAAATACCAGACTACAAATGTGGTAACAATGCATGCATTTTTAAAAGTGAAAAGAGGACTTTATGGAAAGGCCTCAAAGCAGATAAAAGGGAAATAGCAAAGGTGGGTGTACAAAAGGCTTCCTAGATTTTAGTTCACATTTTAAAATGCTACTACTTACACAAGTGCCACATTCACTTTCTGCAGGGTATTTGGGAAACAGACTTATTCACATGAAAACATGGGAAAGTCAGATTGTAAACATACACCTGCTATTTTCCTGGTGAGAAAAGCTCTCAGAACAGGAGCACTTTAGTGCTACTGCATGGCCCCATCCCACTGGCTTGAGGCAATTTCTTCTTCCCATTCTGTCTCCTCTCCTGAGGACCAGCACCCACAAGGGCTTTCAAGAAGTACATAGGTATCAAGCATCTCTAGCATTTTCTCTTTTTTCTCCTGATTAGTTTCCTGCCCCAGCACCTGCCTCTTATAACCAGATTCAATCTCAGCCCCAGGCCTCACATTGATGGATCACGGGGGACATGAGGCAGAGCTATGCAGAAGCTGGAGTCTCTCTGGTCAGTACACTGCACAAAAATACTCCTTACTAGAGAAAGACAAGACTCCTCACTAAATTGTGACCACATCTGTGTTGTGGAGTAGTGCATCTGAGACATCTTCCGACCAAAGGGGAGGCAGAGAATAGGACTCGTGAATCATGCCAGTATGCACATGAATCTTTGCAAGGACTCAGAGTGATGGCTGAAATGGCAGCATCTCTGTTGGCTACAGTGAAACTGCAAGCTCTGGGGCTGCTCTTGTTGGTACCAGAGCCTGAGCTAGCCACTGGGGTCCCTAGATGCACAGATATAGAGGCTCCCAGTCCTGTGAAAAGGAGAGCACTATGGTCAGCTTGCTGCTCCATCAAACATAGCAACATCAAACTACTTTTGGGGGAGGGACTTTTTATCAGGGAATGTAGTGATAGAACAAGGAATAATGTCTTTAAACTAAAAGAGGGTAGGTTTAGAATAAATGTTAGGGAGAAATTCTTTATTTTGAGGGAGGTGAGGCACCAGAACAGGTTGCCCAGAGAAGCTGTGGATGCCCCATCCCTGGAAGCGTTGAAGGCTAGGTTGGATGGGGCTTTAAGCAACCTGGTCTAGTGGTAGGTGTCCCTGCCCATGGCATGGACATTGGAATTAGATGATCTTTAAGGTCTTTTTCAACCCAAACCATCCTATGAATCTATGATTCTATGACTTTTTAGACAAGAATATTGAATCAGCCAGGTGAAGTTCAGTTTACACTCCTCCCTGACACATTCATGGTCCCATGCATGCACAATAAAAATACAAGAATAAAAGCGCAACAATATATACAGGAAAAAAAAAAATCTTATTTCCAGGTCTACAGACACTTAATTCCACAGTGTAATTTTCTAAGAAACTCCATTTTACTTAAGGAAAATGGGGTTCAGAAATAAGAAGAGTTGTTACTTTCTGTTCTGTTCTGTTCTATCCTATCCTATTCTAATTAAATTCCCTATTCCTACTGAGGTATTTACCTTTTTCTTTCCAAAACCAAAACATAATGAAAACAACAACAATAATCTGTCTTGCCACAAGAGTTTCAATGGTGTGTCATCTTCTACCTCACGTGATAAGTAAAAAGCTTATTATCACAGTCCCACATGATCTGTGTGACCTGTCCCAGATTTTTAAAACCTGAAAAATTCCATGAAGTGAGGAAAAAAAACGTTCTCACAATTCAGTCAAAGTCACTGTAGGTATTTCCTCATGATGTCACATTATGTATAGATATAATACAAGTGGTTTGTCCAGAATTGCACAGAAAATCAGTGGCTCAGCCAGAAACAGTAGAGGAACATGGATATGTTTAAAATACTTTATTTTCCTAAGACCACTTCCTCCAACACAATGACTAGCTTTGTATTTCCTGAACTCTTCTTTTTGTATAACAGGGAAGGGATGGATCCAGAGGCTTCCTTCCCAGATCATGTAAAGTCTCATACACATTGTTTATTTAGCAGCTATATAAAATTGTAATATCGTAATCAATATTACAAGGCAAAAGAAATAGAAATTCAACAACCAGATAAAGGTTACATTCACATGATATCAGTTCCCATCTATCTAACATTAAAATAATTTAATGTTTTTTTGTCACAGAATCATATGCACACTCAAAGTTCAGATACAAATACTAGGAAACCAAAATCTATTTCTGTTTCTTCACATTTCTGATGCAATACATGTTATTGCTGCAGATGAGTTACAATAAAGTTGCATCATGGACACTGTAACTGGAATTGCTCCAACTCCACTTCCTCAGTCAGAGAGAAGAGAAGTCACTGCAAAATGGCCCCTAACAGGTATAAGTAGCAGGCTTTTATTTCTACATAAACCATGGCTATATAGTAGGACACATTTATGTATGTGTGGTTTTTTTGTTTGTTTGTTTTTTCTTACTAGAGTGCATTCCAAAGAACCTCATTCTACATATATAAAATCAAATGAATAAACTAAAATCTTAAGTCCCATACATACCTCCAGTAACTTCAGTGGAGTTGGTCCCAATTTACCATTGTGTTGAGACCAGAACAGGACATACAGGATTTGCTTCTCTTCTCTCATGCCTGTACAGAACTGGCATGGTATTGAGAGCAGCTGATGGGGAAGACCATGCAATAACACTTTCTCCTGCTACCTGTATGCTTTCTTTTCATGCTTTCCTGGGAACAAGCTAGTAGTCAGATAAATTGATCCTCAGGACTGAAGTTTGTATATTTACATGTGCATACCGAAGGTATGATCCCATGTAGCGCAGACTGCCAGACCCTTCCATCAAAGCAGTACAGTAATGGGTGCTGAGTCACACTGCAGCCCAGAATTTTATTTCTCCTAGTATTTGACTTCACACCTGGGCACAAGTAAACAGCTGGGAAGATTAACAGCATGCCAGAAAACATCAACTCTTAAAAGAACATGGTGGTTTACCACAGAAACATCTGGACTACTGGTTATGCCCTACGACCTGTCTGAATTTTGTCTCACACAGAGGCTGTGAGGCTTCTCAGGGCAAAAGCTTTATTGGACTCTTTCCAAATCTGATGGCAATGAAGAGAGCTAAGTGTTTCCTGAAAACTTATTTTCATGCTGTTGGAAACATGGGAAAAACAAGTTCCTATACTTGTAACAAATCTTTGAGCTTACACATGTAAAGTAAAAGCATGTAGACTAATTCAGATAAATTCGTTGTCATTCACTGAGGGGGGTGAAGAAATGCCCCCAGCATCCTCTAGTTATCGGTCTTGGATAAATTCAATCATTATTTTTTACATTTTCAGCCTACTTCAGGCATTTTCAAAAACCAACTTCCAGCCCTATCAAGCAGGAGTGATTCACATTAACTGAAGACACTGGAGATGGCATTGCTGTTTAAAAATAATAAAAACAGATGATAAAATAATAAGACCAGATGAAAATACATAAAACGACTGTGGAGAAGGTCAACACCAGTGACCTTCCACTGTAAATCCTAGGGGGGAAAAAAAAAAAAAAAGATTTTCAGCTTTAGACGAAAGATATTTCATATGACTACAAGCCTTTTAGCCCTATCATGTGTATTTGTGTTTTCACATACTTGTGCACATTTGTGCCCACATAACATGAGAGTAAATAAAGTGCTTGCACCACAGACAGGGGAAACTGGAGGTTCAGGCTTTAGTTTTCATATACAGTTAAACACTGGGTAAAACATCCAAACAAAAACACTTCTGTTGCAAATTAAATTGAAAACACAATTATTTGGAAATGATTTACCAACAGTATTGTTTGGTTGAACAGTTTTGCTATTCAGTGGACTATTCCCAGGTTTTATTCCTCACCAGGGAAAAGTGCAGGAGAGAAACAGCAACCCATTGGTGCATTACCTTCAGTTTCTGAATTAATTTATTTTGTAGCCCCAAGTGCTGTGCAATGTGTGTATCTGTTCTTGAGGCCACAAAGGCAGGAACCATGATTGCATGATTGCCTGGGAAAGGAAAAATTACAATCCCGCAGTCAAATGTAAATGCAGAAAGTCATCCTGAAAACTGACCAAAAAAAAAACCCAAATATCTAGCAACAAACTGAAGTTCTTCAGACTCTGTAGGGTAGCAACTTAAGATATCTCTTTAGGGGTTAAGTGCTACAAAGCTACAGCCTTACTACCTAATGGAATCCAAAATCCAGATTCAGGTGCTCTAAATCCCTCTTTATGAGAAATATTGGATTGATAATGGTTAGAGACACAAAAGTCAACTTATTGATAGCAGAATCCTTTATGTCCATAGGGATAACATGAGATGTACAGATCATTCCTAAGCAACATGCTCCAGAGGACTTGGTTTTTCTGTCCCCATCAGAAAGTCTTTTCTTCATAGGCTCCTCTGTAGCTTAACTCTTAGCTTAGCTCAGACTCTCCTTTCTTTTGATCAGATATATTCAAAGCAAGGCATGACTGAGCCTTCTCATTTCTTCTGTTGGTTCAAACTTGTTATGTACATTCTTCATCAACCTGAATGACACTTAAAAACCAACTGTGAAAGTCAATTTTACCTGCTTTTTGAGCTAATTAAAATTTAGAATGTAAAATATTCTCTTTCATTTTCTCCACAGAGGAAAGGACATGAATCCAGGCCAGTTCTCTACATTTATGTCTTTCAAGAACACAAGTATCTGGCTAAATTATATGTAACAAGTATATAACTTTTATAAGGTGGCTGGTACAGTCCTATTTCCATAGAGGTAGGTATTTTGTTCTAATTAAGACTGATTTTGCTAGCAAACTCTTTTTTTTTTTTTTTCCATAGAGTAGATTTAGCTAAATTAATTCTCATAAAATAAACTTTATCGGATATAATGTTGTGGTAGAGACTAAAAACGTAATCTTTTCCTCTTGTGTTTATAATCAGCAATCTACCTTTTGAAAAATACGTGTAAATCAAAAAGACTGGAAGAAATGGCGAGGAAAAGCTGTAATTTATACATCAATGTATAAGGAAGAAAAAAGCTACATAGAATGCACTGATTCTCCATTTTACATGCTTTTGTAAGGAATCCAGCATTATTGCTCTTTTACAGCAAACACAAAACACCTGCTTTCAGTCAAAAGGATGAAACCTATCCTTTAACTGTTACAAGTTAATAGTTATGTGGGTGAAATACCTAGCTTTTGATTTAACTCTAAATTGGTAAAATGTGGGATTAAGGGCTAGAATAGCTGCTTTTATTTGAGCTCATCATCAAAATCACAGCTTAATTGCTTTAGATACCTGTTAAAAGGAAAATGTAACAAAGGCAAGGATGTTTTTGAAATGTATTTTATCCCAAATGAGAAATGAGAGCCCTAAAAGGGAGTAACTTCAATATTGCAGCTTTTCAGAATTCTCATCCTCTCTGTATTATTCCTGAATGGACTCCATGAATATTCTCAACGTACATCCAACTGAGCTTGACTCATTGGCCAGAGCTTGACTTTAGGAGGAGCAGGAGCAGACATCATTAATGGTATTGCAGCAGTCCAGTCTTCTGTCATTTAGGATCCCTTTTCTGGAACTTGTTCTGGATGGGTAAGATACAGTTGTTTTTGACATTGACCAATACTAAGAGTTATAAGTAGGCAACCTAGCCTGAAAGACACAGAATCCCCAGCTGAATGGAAACACTTTAACGAAATGCAGTACGTAGAACAAAACAAAACAAGAAAAACTGCCACAGTCTTCTAGGACATAGGAAAAGACAACACAAAATTATATTTTAATTCATACTGAGGGAAAAATAAGCTTACCATGACTGGGTGAATATATGAGAGGCCTGATGGAGCCCAGCTTTTGGAAAAAAAAAAAAAGAAAAAAAAAAAGGTAAAATTCTTACTTGTTTTCTCTGAGTGTCTGATGAGCCATATTTTATAAATATATCTATGTACATATATAACTACACGTATTTTCAGGAATTAAGTCAAATACTCGAATACTAACTGTATAATTCAATAGCAAGACTTGCATATTGGACTTCAGTGTACCTTAAATCTCACAGTCTCTGGGAATGAGGCAGCTTCCATATACACAGTCTATTTGTTAATTCATTCCCAGCAGCTCACAGATAGGTTGTGGGTTACAGACATAGTGGAGAAAAAGGCAGGAATCAGCCACCATGGATTTGAGGTATCAGAGGTAAGTAAACAGTAGTGTAGACATTGACAGGGAGAGGCATAGAGAGACAGTCTGGAATTAAGAATTACAACTATTTCTTATTTAAGAAGGTTGTTTATAAATAAAACATTTCTTATATTTTTATAGTGTATTTTGCACCCTGCACCTATTATTTATTTTTGAAAACAGCTTCTGGTTTCACATTCCATGGGTACAAAGGTTGGGTTTGACTTTCTGTGCTTCATTCTGTCAGCGTCCCCTAATAACACAATTTGTGGTTAACTAATTAGAAACCTCAAACAACTAGTCAAAACTATTTTAAGAGGCCAATAAGATTCCTCCGAACAGTACATGTCACTTTTAATTAGGAAACAAAAATTCAAACAACACAAATAAATAGCAGTGAGGCAAGAGGCTAGCCATGGTTCATGAGCAGAATTCCTTGGAATTGCGGCAGCAGGGCACACCAGCCGAGCTGCACAGAATAGCCTCGCTACACCCACATGTCACCCTTCTCAGCTCAAGTACTGGATGCACTCACCCTATACTTAGGCAGTAAGTTCTCATAATTTATATAGGGAGAAACGTTTGTCACCAGTTTGTCCTGATTAATTAGCCTGCTAGAAACAAGCCATTAATAGTAGTCACAGAAAGTATTTTCCAACAGAGTTGAAAATAGAGTTAGGAGACTGCATCTTGGGGACGGCAGCATGCGCACTGGCTGCAGCACTGGGATTTACATTCCGCTCAGAAATTCCCTCTGGCCTATTTGTACAACCTGTTCTGGCACCCTGAGAGAGGTGCCAAAAGAGGTTTGGAAATGTCACTTGAGTGGAGCTGTGGTCACTGGTAGATTGTGGTTCCCTGCAGAGAGCGGGCATAGGCACACTGTATGAGATAGGCACCTATAGCAGGTGGCCAGAATATAGATCTCAGGCTTCTAGTTACACTGAAGATTTCAAAATGTCTAATCATCAAGCAGTAAAAAATGAGATAATTAACGGGGTTACAAACATCTTTGTTTTCTTCTAATGTCAGTGGTATTGCAAATACTGCACTGACTGAATTCAAACAATGTTTACAAACGTAATGAGTTTTGCATCTGATTCTTCAGCCACTCTTGTGCACACAGTACAGTGTAAGACCTGTGGCACCCCAGGAACACTTCTTGCAAGCATGGTGCTGTATTCCATGGAGCATGACTACTGAAATATGAGCAACAGGGCCTGGACTGTGTCCTGAGGAGCAGGTGTGCTCAAGCACTGGGTTATTGAAGAACTGGTAGCCTGAGAGCTTATTTTCCCAATGTGAATAGAACAGAAAATGGTCCAAAGTACAATGTTTAAAAATAAACATTTTCTTTTCTGTGTACTCTGGTTACTGCACATCTCACATACGTTAACCCACAGTACTCAAATGACCCGGTGCCCCTAGTAGTGTGTAACTCAAAGACGAACTCCTAATTCACTTTAATCATCATAAACCCATCAGCACACTAGTAGACATTTAACTACTGTATGCCAATAAAAATGTTGTTTAAAGTGTTAACTGCCAGTTTAAAGCAGCAATTAATCCCTGGGATCAACACCTTCGAAACTACTGCCATGGGGCATAGATAAATATTAACCTTGGCTCCTAGGGCAAGTGGGGGACTCATGACCTGGCAAGAGATCACAACCGGTAGTTTTCAGTTTTATCTCTTCCTCTGCCATTGATACATTGTATAATTCATAGGAAAAATGTTAAAAGAAATGGGTCTGGCATTTTGAAAATTAAAGACCAAGCATAAGAAAGGTTGGGCCTACATTTGATAAGTGTTTAACATCCTGCTTTGCAGGACTCCAGATATCTTTGTAAGTTCTCAGTGCTCTTGGACAAAAAGTCATATAATGGATGACAAATTTGCATACAAAAATTAAGTCATCTGCACTTTCTATAAAAAACTTAATCTGTCCTCTGTTTCTTGCCTGTCTGTTTTAACACCTAAAACTTCATAATTCTCAACACTGTTCTCACTAAGAAGTGAGCTGGCCACACACAGCTGAGAGTTGATCACCACTCTGTTTTTGGTATCCTCAGTGCAATCTTCTAAATCAGAAAGCAGAGATGCAAGTATTTTCTAACTGCAACTCTCTCTGCATCTTCGCTGTTCAATAATTAAACCTCATTCTTTGCATCAGGCAAGGGGAATCTCAGAGTAATGATGAAGTTTGGGAGGGACATGACCTGTGGAAATGCAGATGCTAAAAGAATGAGTCCCTGTCCTGCCAGGGGACTGTGCTCAACAGACACCCACTGATCAGTTATCAGCCATGTTTGTCTAGTAGGACCCAGAGCAAGAGTGGCACCAACTTGTGGCACCAACTTTACTCAAGCTGTAAGCATCAGAACAGGGGAGCAGGAGACAGAAAAAAACACAGTTTTAAACAGAAAGCGAGAGACTAGACAGGTCTGTATCCAAGTATCACTGTTAATAAAGCACTTTACATCTCTTGTATAAGGTTCAATATAAAATTCATATGTTTGTACAGTGTCATGTATTCAGTCAGTGATTTGCAGTCACTTATAAACACCGTTATTGTAATTTATAAAAAGTACCATCTGGCCAATAATATTTTTAATAGAAAAATGTTATTTTAAAACAAGTGGCAAAATGAGCACAACCTTAACTATCAAAATCCTAAGTACAGCTTTGAAGATGAAATCCAGATCCAAGCAGGCCAAGTTCTGTGGAGTTTTGTTGCATGATATAATCTTGCCCCTTCAATTCAGTAGTGCATTAAAGGAATATCCTGTACTTGGCTTGTTCATGTCCCCTAGCTGCACACACATCCACGTTCAAAGTACCATGAACTCAGGTTCCCTTCACCCACATGACACTACTTAAGTAAGTGAGTCCACACTACGTGACTGGAATATATGTATATTATTTACTTATTTATTTAGTATCAGGATTGGGAACCCCCAAAAAAACAAACAACAGTAACATGACAAGACCAAACACAGATGACCCTTCAGGGAAGAAGTGCAGAGAGCAGTGACATCTGATATGTCCCTGCTTTCTCCACCCCTAGTCAGTCTATTTCTATAAGTCCTCTATTGCTCATTTTGATAAATATGGAACCATCACTTTAAACAGGCAATAGACAATAAGCAGGCATAAACTCACAGTTCCTAAAACACACAAATGCAAATCAAGACTGTGCTTTGAATGCACTCTCTCTTGCAGGCGTCAGAGGGTGGCAGGCTTTGTAGAGCACAGTAGAAGCAGGCAGAAAGGTCTGCAGAGACTGAGCAATGCTGGGGAATTTGTAACATCATTAATATGTTGCCATCATTTTGGTGTTCCTGTGCTTTTTGAACCAAATTACACATATTATTTATGTTTTATCGGGGCCTGTCAATCTGTGAGGTAAGAGGTGCTGTTTGTTCCACGCTGTGCTGTGCATGAGAGGAAAAAATAGTAACATCATTTCAGGATTTCAGCAGTACTAGATCAAAGCAAGACAGTGAATTAAAATTTCTGTAGCAGGCACTATCAACAATTTATCTATGAAAAACACCATGTATCATGCTGTTTTCACAGTCTTTTTCTTTTTTTTTTTTTTTCCCAAAGGCAAAGGAAAACTCCTGAACGTTTGAATGGGAACATGAGTAACACAACGCAGAAGTGAGATGGAAAGCTCCAAAACAAGGCAGTCACCGTGTTAATAAAATGTGAAGGAAATAGAACATCAGTGTAGTTACAGTTTTCTATTAAATTCTCTCTTATGATTTTCCCATTCTCTTTGCTTCCTCTCCACCTTTAATGTTTAAATTTCTTTTCCACAGCCTTTCTCAATTCATCCTTTTACCATATCACTCACCTTTCACTCCATCAGAATTGGGTCCCACCAAATTCATTACTGTTCAAAAGTTCAGAACCTCAGAACACAAGTGGAACTGTTTGTTCTCACCTGGGGTCATAATTGTGAAGACAGGAAGCTGAATTTGAGACATACTGATGGAAAACAAATCTTCAAATTGAGAAGCCCCTGCTCTAGAGACTTTTTGTATGCTTGAAGGAAGGATTTGTTTGGGGAATTTGTTTGTGTATTAGGAGAGAGCAGAATAGTAACAAGGATGAGTAACAGCATTAGAAGAACAGAGAAAAGTGGTTTCAGTGTTCTTTTTAAGATGTGACACGCCTGCAGGAAGCCAGGCAATCCATTCTGCTTATGCACTATTATGCCTTAATGAAAACCGTGTATTCTATGATTCTATGACTGAATAGTCATCTGTCCACCAGTATCCCTCACTGTCTCACTCATTCAAGTTCTCAACATCCTAACAATGTTAGTCCAACATGATTCTTGTTGATTCATGAAAAAATGACAAACAGTGACTATCATGGTATTACCAAAATTGACAGTGAATCATTCACAGAGAGCATCTCCTCTCCCTACCTTCCTCTAAGTACACCATTGATTGATTGACATGTTCAAGATCAACCTTGGCTACATCATTCCTTAACATCCAGTATCATAGGTTTTATCCCCAGTACATCTTTAGAGAATTCAGACAAAGGGAAAACAGCTAACCTAGCAAAAGGAGGTGACCTGTCAAATAAGGGTGGTTGGTAAGGCTATACCGATGAGAAAAGTCACCGTCAGTACCATCAATCACTGAAAAGAATTTAAACATTTCTTCTTATCCTCCTGGATTTCTCTTTTGCACTACAAACTGATGACCATGCAATTCTGATGTCTTGCTTGACGAGTGGCAGAAGTCTAACTTCAGAACATGCAACTAACATAATGTAAGTTGTTTTAGAGAAGAATGCATCCTGTTAGAAAAGACGGTAAATTACATCTCTACTGCTAGGTTTATTCCTTTATGGACTCTTAGAAAGAAGTAATTCTTCCTCTAATGTTTTTTTATAATCTGTTTTCAATTACTACATGATTGATCCATCCAGCTGGCAATATCACGAAAAGACGTCAGCTGGCATCATTGTTCCATCAGAGATTAGACAAAAAAAAAGATCAGCTGAACTCAGTAGGAAGACAGGTCAGTACTGATGGGAAGAGTTCAGCTGCACAGTATGTTCTCCTTTATTGACATGTAAAAGACTCAATTCAGACTGTAATCCCCATAATTTACAGAAAGATGACCATATGGCATCCAGACATCTAGTCATCTGCTCTTAGTCATTTCTCAGCCAAGCCATAGTGATACAGGGTACTTGAGCAGGAAGTTTGAAACTCAGTCTATACAAAATGCTGCAGTATGCCTTAGCAACACAGACCGTTGCAAGGAATCAACAAAATCTTCCTTTGCACACTGCCAGAACTTCACGCCAAGCTCAAGGTCTTGGTCCATTTGACCAGTGTGTTTCAAGAACTTTGCCCAAATATCTAACTGATCTTCTAAATCTCATGGCAGATAAACGTCCTCCAGCACAAGAGAGCTCAATGGAATAAAGGTCATCTTTTCAGAGCAAGATCTTGTTTGTTCGTTTGCTTTAGTTCTGTCACAGACTTTGGGTGTAAATAACCTTCACAAGCTTATCATGCCAGATGGAAGACACATTTCTTTGCCAAATATTTAAGCAAGGTAAATGCATGCATGTGTTTTTGCTGTTTTGTTTTTAAATCTACCCTTTTATCTAAAGCCCTCTAGAAATGCTTCTTATACTTGCCAAAAACAGGAGATAGGACAGGAGATAGGATTATTTTGATTCCTCAGTCTAGACAGTACTCTAATGGCATTGTGATGAGCACTCCATTAGAAAGGAGAAATAAACAAATAAGAAAAAGAAAATAAAACCAGGCTAGAGTTTTGTAAAAGGCTTGTAAATCAGCAGTTATGACCAGCCAATCTGGTTTTGTATAGATATTCTGCAGCTCAAATGACTTGTATCACTTTAAAAATAGTCCCTGAAAAAGAAATCCCCAGGTAAGCTGCAAAGAACTGTGTGTGTGTGCATGAGTGTAGTGTCAGAGAGGTGAAAGCGGAGGTCAGGAAGCTAGTGGGAAGCTGGAAGAGATCAATTGCTAAATCTCCCACCGGTGGGAGATTTATAAGTGGAGAAGAGTGTAATAGGATATATGCTGCACGTGTGCTATCAGTACATCTTTGTGCAGATGAATCACATAAAGCAATTCCAATCAAAGTTGAATCACTCCCACCCTTCTTTGTCAAAAAGTTATCAAAAACTATTAATAACTTTCATATGGAAAGCAGAATCATTGTGGACTTGAATGATGAGAAAGGGAAGATGGGAGCTGAAGTAAGAATATGAAGCCTATAGGTAGATGGGCCTAGAAAAAAAAGAATTTGTATGCTCTCTGTAGCATACAGGTCTACTTTAGTACTTGCCTAAACAATAAAAAAAAAAGATTTGAGCTAAATTGATTATGATGGGAAAATCATTACCTGAATGTACATAAAAAGAGAAATACACTAAGAAAACACTGCAGTCCATTGTTTATCACTTCATCTCCATGCTACTGCTCCACATTTAGGGACTGGTCTGATTTAACAAGAGTGATTTTGCTGTGGTAGTAACAAAAGAAAGGGACAAGAATCATCTAAGACTATGTCTTTACCCACTATACAGATCCTGCTGTTAATTTAAAAAAGAAAACAAAACATAACAAAAAAAAAAACACATTTAAATAAATACAAAATCAAGCAAGTTACTCATTCACTACCTTTCACGTTTGTGTAAGATTTCAGTGATGCAGTGGATGCACACTTATGCTTTCGTCTAGAAAAAGTAGGTCAAAATTATCTCCACTTGAGAATATTCACACATGTAGGACGGGGTACAGCAAAAATAAATAAATAAATAAATAAATAGTTGGGAGAGATTGAGTTCTCCTGCACTTATCAGTACAGGCCTTTTGAACACGTTTCAAAATTTAAGAAGTCCCAGTCACAGCAATGCAGCAAACATCAGATTGTCACAAGTAAGCCTGATCACGACACCGGCGTCATTAAGATCACCATTATCTTGTTGTTTTATCTAAAATAGGTTTCTTTGAAATATAGGAAAATATATATATACATTTTTTTTTCTGGATGTATTTTGGCCCCCCAAAGTTTTTTTTAGTTTTTTTTTTTTTTTTCCTTGCTTTTATCTGAGAAATATCTTTAGAGATATTAGAAGTACAACAAGCAAAGCTTTATATTCTGCTTGGAATCTCTCTTTCCAGTCGGGTGGGCGGCTTCTACTGCCGATTAGCTGCCGATACGCTTCTGGAGGCTGTTTTTCGCTCCCTGCTGTACTGCAGCTTTTGGGCCGGCGGTGTCGCTGCGCCCGGCGAGCCGTGACCTCCCTCTGCCGGCCTCGCCGCGGCACCGCGCCTCCGGAGAGCGAGAAATAAAGGGAAGAAACTACCTGCTCCTCCTTTCGCAAGGACTGGGCACACAGCTGGCTACAGCCAAAAAAAGAAAAAAAATAGCTACAGGAAAAAAAAAAAAAAAAAAAAGTGGAAAAACTGCATCACTTGAGTGAAAAAAAAGCCACATTTAAAACAAAAGTAGGCAATTAAAATGAAGATTTTAATGTTATGTATAATCCATCTGCTCATAGTTGGGGTAACCATTTCCTCTGTAAACATCCATAGCGGCTGCTGGCATAGAGGTCAGATGGCAACAGAGATGCTGTCCAGTGACCATCCCTCCCTCCATAAAGTGCAATCCTGAGTTCCATGAAGCAGGGATGTCAGCATAAAGTTCTGAATATCAGCAGGTATCGTGGGTAGCTCACTAGTAAAACTAAGTCTTTTTTAAATCTTTTTCCTTTTGTATTTTTATTCCCTTTTTTTTTTTTTTCCCTGCATCATTTCTCTAATTTTCCTAAACAAAGCCTAAACAAAGTTTAAAAAGGGATACAGATTTATATTCAGGTTACCAATGTAACCAACATGTTGGCTGCCAGCTCATCAGCATTTCTGCCCTGCTATATGTAATTGCCATCTTAGAAATACCATTGCTTGAGCTTTTAATTATGAAATTCTATAACAGGAAGGTTTCCCACTTTGAGATTAGTTATTTTTATACTACTGCTTGTTTCATTATCAAAAGTATTTCAGTTACTGTTCTGTCCACAGAACAGTATGTTCATAACAGAAAAATGGCTGAAAAACAACATGATCATTATAACAGAATTTGATTTCACCATAATGTTCATAAATGAAAATAAAATTAAGCCTTCCATGAAGTCTAAGCAATGTCATATTTCTGGCATTAGTGCAAGCAGTTATTTTAACAACACCCTGTACAAATGTTATACAAACTTCACAGTAGGGGGTGAAATCTTGGAATAATTAATGTTAACGACTTTTTTTTTTTTTTATAGAACCAAGTTTTTACCTCCAAATACTTACACTAATTTTTCAGCAACTCTCTGGCTACAGAGGCTTGCAACACTCACTACTGCAGCCTTGGTAAGAGGATCTGGCTTGGACCCAAGCCTCAAGCTCTTATCAGATCAACTCAGCTTCTTGTTTCAGGCAGCTGTAAACAATTGATACTATCACTGAAAACTTTAAGAACTCTGTTATAAATAATATTATCTGTCCTTGGAGAAATGTCATTCTCCCCTTTACACATAGCACTGACCTATATATAATATCAACCTATATGTAAAGGGCATTAGTATTTTAGCGTACTCAAAACTCAGAGCCAATATTACTTCTATGTGTAACAAATGTATGAATTTGTCTCCTTAGAGAAAGGAAGATCTCAGGCTTTAGCTCTGCTTTGTTCTGTGCCTACAAAGGCCACGAGGAAAGAGATAGTGGGTGTGGGATGTTTGAAATAAAGAACAAATGCCCTAATTTGTTGAATGAACCAATTCCTTCAGACTGCCTTAAAGTGGTTGAAATACAAGAGAACTATTGGTGAGAATTATTAGCCTTCTGTAGATTTTAGAAGTACAGCATTTGTGAATATTTGTACAGGATTCAGCTGTGACTTCTTCAGCCTTACAGCTTCCATAAATATGCAAAAATCCTTTAATTGCAATTACTTTTATATCACATGAAAAATGCAATAAAAATAGTCATTGAGAGCATAAGCAGAAATAGGATCATCTACTTTAAAATTCTTATGATTTAATATATTTATCATTATATTTTCTCTAAGTTATCTGGCAGCTTAGAAACTTACTGAAATGCCTGAGTAAGCAACAGTGTTAGTGCCATTGTAAATTTGTACAGACAAAAACGTCAGACTGAAGACAAACTAGTAAGGAAGTGCTTGGCTGAAGGTTATGATTATGCATCAATCTATGGCAATGTTTATTATGCAAAGCATTCCAAGTACCAAAATAGCTAAACTGCTATTAGTTTAGTGGATCAGGACCTATGACCCATGCGAGGTCTACTTATCATTTCTTACACTGAAGAAATATAATTACCAAAGATACTTTTATTCATCATTTTTCAATCAAAAATTAAACAATCCAGCCTGTCCCTCAGTACTAGACAGTATAAGTCTTTTGGCTTCTGAAAAAAAAAAAAAAAAAAAAAAAAAAAAAAAAAAAAAAAAGCTTACTACTTTTGCCATTTATCCTATGTTCCATACATTCTCTATTTTAGTTATATGCAATATTACTAACAAGCAATTGTAAATGCTTTCCCATCCATTTTACTTCTGAAAACATTTACTACTTTCTCACCACTCACTTACCATCTCAGTACTTTAGCAAAACCCAGAGTTTTTTCCTTTCCTAGTAAGAAAGAGGAGTAAAAGAATTGCATCTTAGCCAAACATAAGTGATTTCAAGGTTCTAGCACTAATTTAGAAAAGCAAGATGACAATTTGCTAGCAGAAAGGAGAGGCACTTCTCAGAAGGCTTAAATCCCTGCTCATCTCTTTTTAATACTACTTAGTTTAATATGCAAGTTTGGGGATCGGAGTTGTATCAACAACTAGAGGGTACGTACATTAGAAACACAATGCTTTGAAATATCTCAAACTATGCTAAGAAAACATTGGTTTACCATAATGAGAACAGACAGTTTAATGAGGTTTGAAACTTTAAAAATTGTACAGCAACTGCAATAAATGCAGAAAGAGTACAAAGAGTACTACCGAGTTTACTACACTGCTGGTAAGTGCTCTCCTGACACTTAGTTCTGTGCATTTACTCTACATTAGTGACCAAGTCACCCTGTGCAGAAAATCTGAAAAGCAGGAAAAGGAGATAATTATAATTAAAGATTCTGCAGTGTGTTTCTGCATGAAAAAAAATCTATTTTAAAAGTCTAAGAAATAATGAAAGCTTAAAAAAAAAAAAAAAAAAACCTAAGAAACTAAGAAATAAAACTGAAAATAAGACAAGTAATTATTAATAAAATGCTTTTTCAATTCTATATAATTTTAAATGGTGATTTGAATCCTCAGCATTACCACATTTGTATTATGTCAGATGACTCTATTATATGTGCTAATACAAAAATGGATTCACCTGGGATGCTGTGTGTGCAGAACGCAGCTGTCCCAATAAGAGAAATTATAGAGTCTTTAAAAATGTCTCCATCTCGTTAGCTGTAAGCCTCGCAAAGAACCAAGACATAAATGTGTTACTCGCGTTTCACATTAAATCTTTGTATTTATATAGTTATGATAGCCAGGCTAACACTGGCAACCTTTTTTTAACATGTTAGCATACCCTAGTAGTTGAATATAAAAATGTTCATAAGCTATATGAATAGAATTTATAGGAAAAAAGAGTATTTAATGTCCATATAATTTTACTTCTAAAAAGAAAAAGGTGTTAAATATTTTAAGTTTTACACTGTAAAGTTTTCAAATACTTTTCTAACAGTTGTAACATTTACATGAAGCATTTTTTCAGATGCCACAGACAAAAATAAACTTCTTCGATATGAACATAAAATTACAGACTAGTCCTGAGAACCCACTTGACCAAAAAATAAAAAAGTTCAGTGGTAATTTTAATTTAAATCTCGCTCTTATGTTAAAATGAGGTACATTTTATATAACGAATGATTTTGTCACTTGGGAAAGATCTTTGATTACTCATATGTAAATGCAGGTGTTTTGGTTTTTGATTTCTCTGTTAGGAGTGTAGAAATGAACAACTCGATCAACATATAGACTTCTTGATTTGAAAGGAAGGGAAATGAATATCACTTATGTTTTTAATATTCTTAAAAACAACCATCAAAATTATCTTCACTAATTACTTTCAAACTTAAAGAAGACAAACTACTACTACATTATATGTGTTTTTATATATATGTGTGTGTATAAATAAATATTTTAATAGGATAATATATAGAATAGTATAATACATCTCTATATATTATGTAGACATAGATACTACTGTTTTGGCTTGGCATCTCTTAGAAGACATTGCTTGTGCTTTCTGTGATGTGCAACTCCTTATTGGCAACTTCAATCTAGAAGCAGGAGAAAGATTTCACATACATTTAAAAAGGAGCTTTTAGTGAAGATTGAATCTGGAATGGTCCTACAGACCCTTTGCAACTCCCACCCTAGGTCCTCTAGTAAGATATAGATAGCATATCCTAAATAAGCTAGCTAGCACCAAGTTCTAGGTGTGTGTTTCCTTCATTCGAGAATCACTAGCATGCACTGTTTTTCTCAGTTTAGTTCCATTAGAAGGCAACAGTCTATTTTTTTCTTGCTTTCTTCCTTTATTGGGGCTTTAGGTAAATGAAGGTCATTCTTGGTGTGGGAATCGCAGAACTAATACTTAATACCCAGAGGACAGAATTATTTGCTCCATATAAATAGCAATTTATTTATTTTTTGTATTTGTTGAAATAGTTAAAGATATAGTGTATATATACTCAAAGAAGGTATTTCTGACTTTCCATTACTAACAGAGCCAGTGGCAATGACATTTTAGTATATCATTTCACATACTTATAGCATCATTTACATTAAGTAAATTAAAAACTGAACTTTTCCCACTGGATTATCAATAGGTTCTTCTACTGAATGGGACAGAGTATAACAGTTTTTTCTAAGAAGGTTGTTATCATGCATGTGTATATAATGTATATTTTAAATAATACAATTAGCGCTAAATACATTCTAGATTAACAAAAGCAATTATTTTACAACAAAATAAATACATAAATTGATGTGTGACATTTTTTAAGGTAAAAAGGCAATAGTGAAAAATGCTTCCTCAAAGAGAGAGTTCTGTAAGAGCTTTGAGTGACACTTTGACAGAGTTGCTGTTTTTCTACAAATACTTTGGGAATTACAGAGAGGCTATAACTCTTAGCTAAGATATCTCCTGCAAATTTGTTAACCATCCAGTGATTAAAAACTCTTTGAGGTCTACATGGGCTAAACATGAGTATTTCTCTTCTAAGTTACATAGCCACAGTATATTTGTGATAACCCCTTACCATGGAGATTTTCACTATAGTAAACCTAGAGACAAATCCATTGAAGACCTGACATATAGTTTAGAAACACACCAGACCTCTGCCTAGTATCTCACTAAAACATTTTCTTGTGACATACTATTATGATCTTCTGGCCATTCTACAATTATGGCAGCGATGACTATCCTTGTCTTTTCTGCCAGGGCTTCAAGAAAGAAAATAATAAGGAGGCTTTTTTCTCACTTATAATTGTTCATTGTTATAAGAATACAATAAACTGTCTAGTAAAGCAAATAACAATATTTAGAATAGATACAATTTATTTTCTTCAGAAATGAAATTGATTGTCACAGTACAGCTAATGTTAGACATAAAGCACAACAGCAACTTCAGCCAGAGGTAATATCTAAACACAATTTCTCTCTTCACCTCAGCAAGCCACTATACTTTGCTTAAAGGCTTTTGATTTTGAAACACAGATAGGTCATGATAAGTTTGAAGTAAAATAAACTGTTTCCATTTTTTCTTCTTCCCCTTTTTTTTATCTATATATTTATATATTTATTTATGCATAGAAAAGCATAGTTTCAATTTCTACCTTTCTCAAGGAAGCTGCTGCTCTTGTCTAGGAAGAAGGACTTGGGAAGTTTGCGGCATTGAGTACAGCAATTTGCCTGTGCAGCTGTTCCAGGTGGGAACGACACAATTCCAGAGTAGGAGGTTTTAAGGACCAGAAGTACTGTATCAACATACACAGAGAGAAGTCATATCACATTCTTAGTGCCACAAGCAAATTAAAATCCAGAGTGGATTTACTCTGATGAGAAGGCTTTCACTAGTTAAGGGCTTCAGAAGCTTGTAAGCTAGGAAAGGTAACTATGGGTAGTATCTGCTGTTAACACATTTGGTGTAGATTGTATGTCAACAAAGATAAACAAAAAACTCTACATGGTGATACTTATCAAAGTGCCCATTACCCCTCTTTATATGCATGGTTTTATGTTCTCACTGCTCTAAGGAGATAGCTTACACTGAGGAATAAACCATCTTGAATCAGATCTCACATTTACAGAACAGAAGACATTCTGGTAAAACGTTGTTCCCATATTCTCTACCCCCTTCACAGGCACAGATGTTCTGTCTACTTCTTCATTCAGCCTCAACCACAGGTAAAGAGCATTTGAGAAGAAAGCACCATTGTCCACCCCATGTTGTAACTTTCCCCAACCTTTGAAGAGGTCTTAAGAGATCATATGGACCCAGGATGGAACAGGGAGAGAACCAAGTCAGCAACACCATAGCATGATTTCTTTTTAGTCCTAAAATGGATACTTTTTCCTCTGGTCCAATTACAGACTGAATCCTTTCCAGTAGGTTGTTCCCCTACAAATTTAGTTCACAAACTCCCTCAGTGCGGATAAGTTCACTACCGTAAGGATGAAGTTTACCACCTTACCCTCTGCTTCTCATGGCTCTCCTTTCAGTGCTAATATTACAATTTTTGGCATAACGCTGTCTTGCACAACTGTGTCCAACTTTAAATTTAGTTTTCCCTTTCTTTCAACTGACAGCCCATTCATCTTACCCTTAAAATTTCCCTTATATATATATATATATAAATGTTAAAATTTATGTGGAGTGCAACATCTTTAGATTTTTTTATAATGCAGTGTTACAGCTAGCTTCCTCTGCCTATGGCAGCTGGAAAACCATTAAGTGCTTCAGAATAAAATGTTTGTTAGAGCAAATTTTTTTTTTTCCTGAAATGTTGCAGAGTTTTCTCCACCCTGCTTTTGTACACCTTTGGATGTTTCATTTGGAAGAAACTTTGGTATGAGCTGAAGAGATCTTTTTTCTTTGACTGTTTATTGCAGTATCAGTTACAGTTCACTATATACTTAAATACAAGGAAGCTAATAATTTTTTACTTCAATCAGTGTTGGAATTTAAACTGATCACTGTCACACAGCAACTTGAAGTTTCCAACCTTACAGGTTGTTCTAGTCGTCTCATGTCAGAGACTCTTTGAGATTTCTTTCTTCAGCCCTTCTAGGTTCCTCTTCCATTCAGGAAAGGAATTTACCAGCAAAGTCATTCTCATGCTTCTTCCTGCAGTCCTTCAGAAGAACTTGAAGAAACAGAAAAGTCACGGCAATCTGATTTCAGAGTATTCCAGGAATCCTACTTTTCTTCCCTGGTCCCTGTATTCTATCACAAAGAGTGCCAGCCTTCCAAGGTTGCTTTTCTGGAGCTTTGGGCCGATGCCAAATAATAAAATCTAACTCACCTTTGGACATTTACTTATAGCTATCTTTCCTAGAAAAATTGAGAGAAGTTTTTTTCTAACTAGTTGTCTTCTTCAGAAGAATGAACAAAAACATAACTTTCCCAGACCATTGAGTTCTTTTCATGAAAGATTTTACTTAGCTGTTTCCACCTAGATTTCAGAGTGAACCAATTGTGCCATGTGTTTCAAGTGCACATGGCTAACTCTCTAGCTTCTGTCATCTCTTTAAGGGTGAGTCTTTGCACCCCCCAGACCACCATGTGGCTGTTCCCTGTAAGGAACCCTAGAACCCTAGATAGGAATTCAAACTCATTGTAACAATTTTTCCTATTTAATCTTCTGGAATTAGAGAGGGAGAAATGAGGGATCACCTGTTACAGCTGTAAGGCACACTCTCAGAGCCTGCCAGAGCAGGTGCACTGAGACCATAGCCTGACCACAACCTCCCCTCCCCTGCCCAAATATAGGTCAGGAAGCACAAAGCTGCACTATGCAATTTGGGGAAGTCCTATTCCTGATTTTCCCAACTGCAGCTATTTTATGTAATACTAGAAGTGTGATTTTATGAATTTAGATCTCCAATAAACGGATAAACATGCAGGCATATTTGAATACAAAGTTATTATCTTCCATTATTTGTATTGTAATAGTACAAAAAAAAATCAATCCTGCTTCAAACTCTGTTCTGATATACAGTATGGGAAATATATATACAGGATAGACCTATCTTAACGGAAATGTTATTTAATGCTTTCTTTCTTCAACAGATGTAGAGCTTTCCTTTCCACACAATCCCAGGAAATCTGTCAAGTATAACACAAGTATTTTCTTAACTCTGATACTAAGTACCATTTATTACTGTCTGTCTCTGGAGCATGCTTTGCTAATAGCATTCTCCATTTCTCTGCTTTACCAATGCACTGTCAGATGTGATAGGGTCTAGGCAATAGCATCCAAAAGAGGCTAGTTAAAACTCTGTCATAGTGCCAGATGTAAATATAAATCTCTTTAATTATAATTGTTTGAAATATAGATGGAACAAATGGCTTTGTGGTGATTTAAAGCTTAGAAATTAAACTGTTTAGAAATCTTTGCATAATGTTTGGCTTCGTGTTTTCATTTCTTTTAGTAGCAAATTGCAAAACAAAGAGCAAATTTCCTGGTGGAAAGTGGGTATTATGAAGTATTTAGAAAGAATTAACATTCCGTTATTTTGAACAACATTGGGAAAACATACTAGCTTAACAGTATTCCAGGAGATAGATAGATAGATAGATAGATAGATTAGATAGATAGATATTTAAACATATAACACTTTCTGCTGAAAGGATACATGGAGTTTTTATGATGCTTGAGAATATAGTTATTGATTTCAGACAAATTCAAATATAGAGAGAAATTAAATACAATGAACCATGATTTCATGTACACATTGTAATTATTTATATAAAAAAGTACATGTATGTGTACATATATCTATCATTACCGTAACAGAGATATACTGCCTGAATTCTGAAACTAAAGGGCCTGTCCTTCCACTATCTGCTCTCAGTTTAGAGTGATTAACTCAAGTGAAATCAGTGTGTGCCTTAAATTAATAGATTGGCAAGTCATGATACAAAATAAAAAATTCTTATTAATTCTTACTCTGTGGTAAAGCACACATTTTAGGTAACAACTTTTTTTTTTTTTTTTTAATCTCAGGAGTATAGTCATGGTTTGACATCAAATAATAATCAGGAGGCCATTAAAAGATAGGCAAAAAGATAGGCATTTCTCACAACTCAGTAAAGATGACTGTTTTAAAATAATGTTATAGGTGGATTTTTCAAGTCACGTACCTAGCTTGGTAACAGTATGATACAGTGATATTTCAAAGCCTATCCCTGAGTTCTTCATAAGGACCATTTTCCAAGATCTTCTGTGTGAAAAGTAGACAAAAAGAATATCCAATCTGAGATGTAGGCACTTGTTAAGTTACAGGAAAGTGTGGAGGCACTCATTCAACCCTGGACACTGCCGGATTTGTTTTCCATGTTTTCTTACACCAAAGTTGATTAAGATGCCATTGACTTTATGTGGAGGCATCACTGAGTCCAAGACTGTTCCACACAGTTTCACTGAACATTTACATGTGTTTCAAGACCCAAAACATAAATAGCTATCATACCATAATAAGGTTTCTAGAAGGGGTTTTTACTTTGGGAGAGCTGTGATGTTGACTAGAGGAGGAATTAGGAGTGCAGTTTAGCTTCTGTTTTGGTCATGAGTAGTGTTTAGGGGTGCTTCACACATCCTATCCCTCAATCTTCCCAGTAAATACATTCTGGATTTTAAATTGTTTGGTGGCAACAAGCAGATACTGTCATTCTTGCAAGTGTTAACAGTGATCATATACAAGCCATTGCAGCTCGGCAAGCATGTCACTCCTGCTGCTGTCCTGCTGAAGCACCCTGGCCTCCATCTCATTGGCTTCTGTAGCTGGGAATTTAAAATGGACTAAAACACTGAAACCATATAGCTGCCATCCACATATTATTTTAAGGGTCATGGTGCTTGTCACTTTTATCTGACACCATAAAGGTTAGACACAAGATAAATCGGGTCTGATTTTACACTTAGGAAGGCAGACAGGTTAGATATGTTTGGGCCAGTCAATTTATGTCGACAAAGTCATTTGACTCTTGTGTCAATAAACATGCCAATAACTCAATTAAATTTGGTACTGTTGGTGAGGCAAATTCATCAGGAAAACATCAGTGTACTCTAGAGGACTGACATCACAATTGAAAATAATTGTGAAAAGTTTCATCTATTAGCTCACAGAGTCCTGAAACAGCTGATGATTTTTATAGCTGTTACTATGACAGGAAGAAGTAAATATTATTTTTCAAGTGCCTAGTTCTTCTCTTTACTGTTTTATTTTCATGTAGTGAAATCTGAATCAAATTTCTCTAAAGACGTTAATAACTCTTGATTCTCTTTCCTAATCGAAAACACTTTTGTCTTCAAATAATTATTAAAAACATTCTTCAGAAGTTGCATTATACAACAATGAAGCTTAGCATGGATATTTTCACATGTAACGACATGAAACTAAACCATGCAAAATGATTGTTTGCAGGTGTATACTTAGCACATATAAGCCCCCTTAAAGAAAGTACAGAAAAAATACATTTCAACATTTTTTTTGAATTATTATTATTAATTGATTGTGTCTTCTTTTTTTCCACATACTCAGTAATCTATCTAGTATCCTACACATAGTGTAGGAATTATCTCGTTTATCAGTCATTCAAATATTGATTTTAAATAAACTTCTGTAGCAGAAGGAATTCACAGGTTTTCAGGAACATAAGTTTTTCCTATGTCTGAGGAAAAGCAGTCTATCTGAAGACTTAGTTGCTTTTGCCAAATCTGTCAGTTGGTCTGGCAGTAGACATTATGTTTCTCTCCAAAGTTTGCCTTACTTACTTATCTCTTTAAATCATGACAACTATAATACTAATATCTAATGTGTCTCCATAAGAGTATCCAAAACACTATCATTTAGATAACATTATATCCTACAAAAACAAACAAACAAGGAAAACAATAACAAAAGCAACAACTACTACAATAAAAAACATGTTGAATTAAATAATCTAAAAACTTAAATTAGTTACCATCTATCAACTGGATGGATGCATCAGTGATATCAGTAATACATAGACTACTGTATGACCAAATCTTAACTAATCTACAGCCTGAATTTTCAGGCTAAATCCAGAAATTGCCACCTCACTGCAACTTTCAGTTTTCAACATTTGCTCAATTGCTATTGATCCCTGCACATTGTATTACAGATCTTTACCCATTTCCATTACTCCAGCCCTTGAGGTTACGTTGCTCTTCCTATAAAACATGTTGCTCCATTCTCATCCACTTTCTACCATGTGAAAATTTTATGTTGTTTTCTGTATTGTAATTGTAATATGCAATATTATGCCATACACATACGTATTCTTAACTAATTCTACTAATTCATGCATCACTGTTCTAGCAAGTGCCATTTCTAAACATGTGGTCTCTCAAAAGGTAGATGAATACTAGACACCCTTCCTGTAGTTGTCTTAAAACATCTGCTAAATAAAAACAGGACTGTTTCAATGCTTAGAAGGTGGTAACCTTCAGCATAGAACTGCATCATCTGCAACATGATCAAGTTTGAGACTACAGATAACAAATCCTTTGCAGTCAAGAATATTTTCCAAATAAATTTGGTAAGTTCATTTTTTTCTGATGATCTCAACTTGTGACAGCAAAGCAACTCAGAGAGGAATTGTCTAAGAGATGAAGAGTAGTCAGTATAAAAGGACTGTGGTGGTTATAATTTTCTATTTGTTCTTTCTTTATTGAAAAAGTATACTATTATATACTTTATCACTACCTCTTTGTTTGCATTCATCTTCCTTAAGTGCCAGTAGCAATCACCATGATTTCTAGTCCCAGTCAAGACAGTAATTGCCAACGTAAATTTACACAAATTAGATTTTTTATATATTAGATATTTATTCTTTCTAAAACACAGAAATTGATATAGGAGACCCAGAGTAAGACATTTCATATTGGAAGTTGACGTCAATGCATCTTTAACAGGGAAGTGGAGGTGCTCTATCCCAAAGGAAGTATGAACTGATATATCTTCCAGATGACCTGCTGTCTAGTAGCCAAATAATATGCAATAATCCTCTGTTTAACAGACAAACGCAGACGAACTATCTCATAAGTAAGAAAGGAACAGGATGAAAAATTTGAGTCCTTCCAGGAATTCAAATGGAAGTTTGGCTGCAAGCGTTAATATACTTCACCCAGAAAAAATGACAATGCAGGCTGAGATCTGAATCTTGCTGAAGATAAACCCCACAAGGTATGCCTGAATTTGGGAGCTGATGGAAGCTCCTGTAGAGAAGCTCTCATACAAGTAAATTCTCTTCTGGGAGCTCCTGAAATGATCTCTCTGAGTGATGAGTAACAGATATCCAAGGCCTGGAAGTGGCACCTTCTTAGAACAAGGAGTCAGCTTAATAAGGCAGAGAAAGATTTTCATTGCATAGTGTGAATAGAATAATTTAGTTTTCTTTTAATTTCTTTGTCCACATCTTTTAAACACTAGTAACTTCATTGTCTATCTGAGATGGTATGAATATTGGGAATTTCTTTTTCTACTTGTCTTTACCTGTTTTGACTTAAGTGAGGCCTAAAATATCCTAATAACAATAAAACATTACTTACCTAAAAGAGAGTGGATCTAAAAAAACGATGAGCTGGGCATTGCTTCACGCACTTTTGTTCTCTAGAATATCTTCGAGATGATTCAGAGGTCATCAAAGTAGGTCCACTGTTTAGTTGCATGGGCCTGGTAGTAAGGAAGAGACAGTGAAGGAGAGTCTTCCAGTAAAATTAGCAACACTGAAGTTTCTCTGGCCTGCCTGAAATTACTGGTGTGATATAAGAACATTAAGGATCACAGGGAGCATGTCACAAGCTCATTCACTCTGTTTTTTGCTTAACTTTCATACTGTGAAGGCTGTATATTTCAACTTCCATTGAGCCATTTGCAAAACATTTGTCACAGCTGCTGCATTTGAAATCTGTAGGAATAGTATATGCTGTATATCATGCCTCTGTAATCAGTTGGTATTTTGGATACTTTTCATTTCTCTGTTCAGTGCTTAAATTTGCCAGTTTGCCCCCTCCCCATGCTGTAATGACCCTTTTATTTCTGAATTTTTACCTCTAGTGCACTTATCCATTTTCTTGTTCAGTTACAGCTCTCTCTGGCTATGTCTATGGTTTGGCTGTAGATTAAATCCAGACTCCGCTGGAATAAGAACACTCCCACTACACGATGCAGAGTGCTGATAAACTTACACTTGAGCCAGTGAAGTAAGTTTATAGTACTCAAAAAAATGTTGATGAGCTAACATTGTGCCAGCTAACTTTATGCTAAGTCAGGACTGTCTGACCATGCCAGATCTCCCACAGCTAGTGAACCTCCTACAGATAGGCTGCAAGCCTTCTCACAGCCCCTTCTTGCTCCATTTCTGCCTGCTTAACCACAGAATCATTGTCCTTGGAAGCAGCTTTGCATCCTTTATATGCAGGCACAAGGCCCTGTATTTCCCTTTATCTTTGGTTTCCATCTGTAGTCACGGACCTAGCTGTGGACCTGCCATGCATTGTGTCTCTACATTGGCCTTTGCCATATAATTCAATATTAGCTACAACACCATGGTTATCATCACTGAGACAGGGACAGGATTTCAGCCAGATCAAGGCCATGTGTGCCTCATTTGCATTACCCCAGATCTCATGGTGTTTATCTCAAGCCAGAATGAAGGTGGGTAGATCTAAAACAGCTGCTAAGGCTCTAGGGGGAGACTCTTGTACAGGTCTCCTATTGCCAGCATTGCCAGCATGTGCAGAGGTTCTGTATGCTGCATTGTGGCTGTACATTAAGCTTATTTTGTCTGTGCAGGACCATGGCATGGCCTTGAGCCCTGCCCTGCTGTTTAACTGTTAGAACTCTCCAGTTTTGGCCTGAGCCAGCTGAACCTTTCCCACAGGCTTGGAAAGTAGCATCGACCAGGGACTGCTGCACAGGAATCCCAGATGAGGCAATCCTGTTTCTCCTGTAGAGGAGGGGAAATTTTAAAACCATCTAGGCATTTTTGCCAATAAAATAGTCTAGTGTTACCGGCAATTCTGTCCCTACTATTCTGTCACAGACTGTGGACTGGCCATATGCTACCTAAATCTTTCCCCTCTCAAAATAAGCTTTCTTGATCTAGAACCCATGACTCCCACATCTGGAGGCTTTGATGTCTTCCTACACTTGTTGCATTCCAGGAAGTTGTGAATAACAACTCTATTCTTGTTTACTTACACACACACACACACACAAAAAAAAATCTCACTGGCATATATTGCTGAAATTGCACAGTAGACCATATAGATAAAGTATAGATAGACACACACATAAACAAGAAGAATAATGAATTCTCCTGCTCAAAAAGTGTACTTGGTGAAGTGAAAAGAGACATATGTCCCCTCCTCAGTTATCATTACTTATTATTCTAATTTCAGCTAATGTATCAAAGATTATACAGCTGCACTTCAGCATGAGATAGGTAGAAAATATACCCAGATGTTTCTTGGGATTATAGGCTTCTCCATGGAGGTGAATTTCTTCTTCCCATACATTCAGCATTTTGGAACATTTTGTGCTGTATAGGGAGGAATGCTGCTGGAAAAATATTTCTATATCCCTGTAGTTACATGGGTGACTCATGGCCATCATGAAAAGTGGATGCCAAAAGCAGCTGTAGAGTCATCTGTGTCTGGTAGTGCCCATGATTTATCATGGATTTTTTGAAGTCCTTGTTCTCCATGCACTAGACCTATTAGTGGAGGAGTCAGCAGAGAGCCTGCTATATCCAACAGTTACAGGCTTTTCCCTCCTTCATTCTCACTCGGGAATCAGCCAGGCACAGGATCCCACAGACAGAATCTACTGTTACCAGAGCTGATGTAGACAGGGTGTATAAGCTGGGAGTCCATGGCAGCCTAGAGCAAAGTTGCTTATTTAGCTGGGGATCTACAATGTCCATTTTTATTTTCTGTTGAAGTAGTTTTGGCATCAATAGTCAAAGCTAGCCAGCTGGGCACGAGACTGGTCTTTAGCCAAGTGGGTGGGTAATATATGAAATTAAAAGTACGGGAAGAAGACTCAAACAAGCAAACATGGTCTGGCCCAGAGTCACTATAATGTTCTGTTGTCCTGGGCCAGAGCCAAATGACAACTACAGCTGCACGCAATTACTTGGGCATAAACTCTGAACAGGAGAAAAGCCAGAAGATAATGTAGGTAGGTTATGAGAGACCTAGCACAATGTGTAGGAAGGTCTTTGCTGGCACCTATTTCTTATTCAAACGCCCACATATCTCCTCAATATTTAAGACATCTACTTCATGAGCGCAGTTTCCCCAGTCCATGTCTCATACACCTTCCTCATCAAAAGCCTATTTCATTTCCATTAGCTCTCAGGGCAGAACAAATGGCGGTTGCAAGCAGTGTGTACTGGGACCCAGTCTGGTTCTGCAATTCTGGGAACAAAATATACTCTAAAACTTGTACAGTTTTTATTTTGCACTCTCTCCAACATCTGTTTTCCAAAATTCTTTGTTTTAAAGTCTTTGTGCTTTTTTTTTTTTTTTCCCTTCACAGACTTTAAGCTCTATTTCTGTACTTAAAATCCCAGAACCTTTGGTCTTAGAATAGGGAAGCTAACTTATTTTGGGATTTAAAAGACTGTAGGAATTATACTACAAGAACCTCTAGGACAAAAGGAGGGAAAAGTAACAGAGATAAAAAATCTGTGAAAAAAAAATATGGAGTTATATCATTGTATCTCACTGCTGCAACTCACAGCTGAGGTACTGTTTCTGTGGCATGAAACTGAACTGCTGCTAAAAGCATGTGGGTATTTGAAAAACAAATCTTGTAAGGACAAGACTGAAGGAGCATGTAAGAAAGCAAACCTGATGCTGTATCTTTCATGCTGTCTGTAGAGATGGGTTTCTGAAGTGATTTCTCCCCAGAGCCAAAACACAGAGCACCTAGCTTGTTCATCATAAAAGTCCACTCAAGAAAGAACAGGTGTTTACACGTAATGGATGATTATTATCCATCCAATGGGATGTGCACCTGGAGGATCTAAGTCTGAATGACGAGGACCCAGGCATGAGCTCAGGAGTGAGATTTTTTACAATTGTCAATAGATTGTCAAATACATGTGATTTATGGCTTAGAAGTTCCTACTCTTCTCCCACTCTCATCTGTGAACACTGTACAGACCAATCTGACACCATGTTCTTTCATCTTCACCCTTCAGATGGCCAAGACCTTTAATATTATGGTGAGCAATAGTCTCAGAATCGGTGAAAAATAATTGAAGAATTACTGAGCATGAAAACAGAAAAGTGGCTTGATAATAGTGGATTATTACCCCAATTTTGAAGTGAAAATTAAGAAAAGAGTTTTGAATTTCTTGATGACCGTTTTCCATTGGTTGACACATCAGTTGAAATGCCACTTACAGGACAAGTTCAACATAAATCTTCATGAGAAATCTCCTCCATCTTGGAGTCTTCTCTCCATCATGGGTTCTTCCACATTTACAGAACATCCTTCTAGCACCAGCTCTCACTCTTCTCAAAGAACTAGAAGAGGAACAGCACAATGACAAATCTAAGCACTTCCAACCCTAAATATATTGTTTTATTTCTGCTGAATGATATTCACTGTGATGGCAAGTCAAAAGTAGTTAAATACTTGAAATATCTTTTTTTTTTTTTTTTTTTATTCCTTAATGGTTCCATGCCAAAAATGTGAACAGGGCTTTTAGAAACAAAAGCAAGGTTTAATTGAAGCATGCACTAAAATGAATGAAAATTGGCTACAATGAGCAACAATTACCTTTTCTGAAAAACAGAATTCACCGTGAGATGGAATAGAAATAAAACATCTACAGTGCATTCTCATGGGTTCTTTTCTTTACATTTGCACTGAACATATGATTTCAGTGATTCAGTGGGCCCCACAAATTCACAGAATCGCAACATCGTTGAGGTTGGAAGCAAACTCTTAAAGTCATCTTGTACTATCACTCTGATCAAGAAGGGACACTTAGGGCAGGTTGACCAGGACCATGTCCAGATGGCTTTTGAGTATCACCAAGGAGGGAGACTTCACCACCTCTCTGGGCAACTTGCACCAGTGCTCTGTCACCGCTACAGTAAAGAAGTGCTTCCTGGTGGAGCCTGCTGTGTTCATGACCATTGCCTCTTGTCCTGTCACTGGGCAGGCTGCCTCTGTCTTCATTGCACCCTCCTTTTCACATATTTATATACTTTGATAATATCCTTCCAGAGCTTTCTCTTTAGAACAGTCCCAATTCTCTCAGCCTATCCTCATACGAGATTTGTTCTAGCCCCTTGATCATCCTGATGGCCCTTTGTTGGACTCTCTCCACTATGTACATGTTTCACTTGCAACAAGAAGCCCAGAAGTGGACACAGTACTCCAGGTGCAGCCTCACCAGGGCTAAGTTAAAGGAAAGGATCACCCACCTCAACTTGCTGGCAATGTTCTCCCAATGCAACCCAGGAAACCATTATCAAGGGCGCGCTGCTGACTAACGGTCAACCTGATGTCCACCAAGACGCCCATATGCTTTTCTGCAAAGCTGCTTTCCAGTTGGTTTTCCCCTAGCACGTACTGGTGCCTGGGGTTGTTCCTCCACAGGTGTAGGACTTTGCAATTCTCCTTGTTGAACTTCATGAGGTTCCTCTCAACCTCATTAGAGTTTCCACCCAACTCTCCAGCCTGTTGAGGTTCTTCTGACTGGCAGCACGACCCTCTAGCACATCAGCCACTGCCTCAGTTTTGTGTCACCTGCAAATTTGTTGAGGGTACACTCCGCCACATCATCCACATCACCTTCTAAGAACAAGACTAGGCCTAGTACTGACCCCTGGGATACACCACTAGTTACTGGCCTCCAGCTAGATTTTGTTCCACTGATCACCACCCTCTGGACCTGGCTGTTCAGTCAGTTTTCAATCCACCTGAATGTCTTCTCATCCCATCCATGCAACATATTTTGGCTATGAGTGTCTTACAGGTGACAATGTCAAAGACCCTACAGAAAAAAAAGCAGACAACACCTATTGCTCTCCTCTCATCTACTACGCCAGTCATTTCATCATAGAAATTTATCAAGTTGGACAAGCGTGATTTCCCCTTAATGCAGTACACCACTTCTCCTTCAGAAACTCTTCCTTTCCATCACTGAAATTTGTTCCCTGCTCTTCTCGTGGACCATTTCACTTTCCCAATTTTCCTAATTTGACTGCAAAAATAAAGGGCTACACTTGAAGAAGTGATCTCTCTTTCCAGACCACAACTGCAATGTCACGGCAAACAGGTAGCCTTTCTGCTGCCCAGCCACTCCCTTTAAGGGAAGATAACAGGAATATACAGTGAGTGATACCTGTCATATTTATGATTGAGGTTCTAGCTGCCAGTCCAGCAAGCATAATAAATGCATATATTTATCTACATAATCATGATGAGGCAGGAAACCTTTCTACTCTTTCTGTTGCTATTTCAGTTGACCAAGCAGATGACTACAATGGTGTGTACATCTTACAAGGAGAGGTGCAGCCTGGCTCAGCAAGACCTTTTAGTGAGATCATCTCCAAAAATGGTGGCTGATTTTGCAAACAGAAGCTGAACTCAGGTTGGCATCCCACATCCAATGAATAGGCAAGCGGATACACTGCATGCTGCAATCCCCAGGCACTTAATCCTGATCTCTTGTCAGTACAGAAACGCAGTTTTGTGGTCTTGCTAACTGAAATGTGCATTTCTGTTCCTTCAAATGGATCACATCTGTGTAGGTCCAGCACAAATGCCTGCCTAAATCTGTTCCGAAATATACTGCTGTACATGCAAACCACTTGTTTTCATCCTCAATAACCTCTCTGAGTCAAATTCACAGCTCTCATGTCACCTCACACATATCATGACAATGTTTTCAACACTGAAATAAAAAAGTTATTTATTTATTTATTTATTTTCCTACTATCTGCAAGGTTTTAGGCTCCATTCAAATTCTTGATTTGCTGTCTTTTCAGTTTTGTCTCCTTTGCATCTTCCCTCATGTAGAGATGTCTAGGGCAACACTCTTTCACTGGAAGTTATCCTTCACCTGCTGCTAGTTTTCTGCCTCTTGGGACTCTGAAACTGGTGCCTAGGTCAATCCTACCCTGCCACAGAAGTTTGACAGCTAACAAACTGTTAACACTGTTGTCAGTGATCAAAAAAAGAGGCTTTTTCACCCCTCAGCTGCAAGCCCTTTTTCCTACTCACAACAGACAGCCCCAAACAGATTTTGCAAACAAAAAATTGCAGCAAAACCACAGATCTGACAAACTGCAATCAAACAAACCATTATTCAACAGATAGACAAACAAATTAATTTATTCCCAAGGAACAAGGACTTACTCCTTCCATACCAACAGTCACACAGACATGTGGTGCCTCATACACTCTGCATTCTGACTTTGCTGAGAAAGAGGAAATATGGATTAAAAAAGCCCTTCTTCAAACTATGAAACCCTAAAGATATATGTGGCTTTTCTGCCCCTACCCTGGGGAGGGCTTAATTATGCCTTGAAAGAGAAATATCTTAATATTCCTTTTCTGCTCACAAATTTCCTGAACAATAAAAAGTTGAAGTTTAGGAGGTTATTTGGTAAAAGATTCTTGTAATTCCTATCTGGCTATTATCTACTTTCTACTTCTATCAGCTGCTAATCCAGATGGGCCCAGTGTGCCTGTGTTGGTGTTAGGTCCCAGCGGAACAGGAGCAGCCCTCCCCATCTGTTGTGCTTTAACCCTGCAAGCATATCAACACCGCACAGCTGCTCACTTACCCTTCCCAGGTGGGATGGTAGAGAGAATTAGAAAGGTAGAAATGCAAGAACTTATGGGTTGAGACAAAGGCAGTTTACTCAGTAAAGCAAAAGCTGGGTGTGCAATAAAACAAAACCAGGAATTCATTCTGAACTTCCCATCAGCAGGCAGATGTTCAGGCACTCCCAGGACAGCAGGGCTCACCACGCATAACCGGTTTCTTGGAAGACAAATGCCATCACTCTGAACATTCCCCACCACCACCACCACCACACCCCTTTCTTCTTCTTTACCCTAGGTTTTATTGCTGAGCATGAATGCCATATGGCGTGGGACATCCTTTGGGTCAATCCTGGCCAGTTGGTCCTGGCTGTGTCCCCTCCAGCTCCTGTGTACCCCAGCCTCCTCACTGACAGGGCAAGCATGAGGAACTGGAAAGTCCTTAGTTCTGTGTGAGTACTGCTCTGCTACAACTAAAACACTAGTGTGTCGTCACCACTTTTTTTGTCAGAAAACTGCATTGTGTGAGACTCTATAATGAAATTAACTCTGTCCCAAACCAAAACCATGACACTATTTAGCTGCTAGCTTTAGGGTAAAGACGCTCTTTCCATGAAGCAGAGATGTGGCTTCAATCATTTTAAGGGAGCAGGAAACTTGTGGTCAAGTCCTCCTGGTGGCAGGTGAATGTTGTAACATGGGCTATATAGAAATAGTCAGTTACAAACTCACCCTTCCTCTTCTGACAGAAGTTGTTTTGACCCTAACTCATTCCTTAAACACAGGATTTATCAGTTCAATTGACCATCAATCATGTATACACAAAATCTCTCCTGTGGCAAGGTAAATTACTTAAATCTTGGCAAGGGATTACATTGAACATTTCCTGTTGGCTTGCCTAGGTTACTGTTTGGTCAGAGTGCTGGCATTCACCTCGTTCCATATGCTGTATGGACAGCCTATATATCTAATATATTCATTGTGAACTCCCAAGAGAGTTCACAGCAGGAGCCTAGAAGCTGTACACAGCCATGCCAGGGAAACATAAACATTAAATGACACACTGAAGTATGTTACAGATTATCAGAAACATGATAGCTTGTGTTACGTGGGGGTGCGCTATGCAGGCTAATCTGCCCAGTTCTGCAGAATTTGGATTGCTTGTGGTAGCCAAGATGCAATGTGCAATCCAGATGTAATCCTGATCGCAAGGCTGCAGCATTTAGCCCAAATGCCTGTAATTTTCATTGAAGTGAAATATATGTTGGCAACATCTCTGATAGTCAAGTCACATATAAAATGTTTAAATATGGATTTAGATGTGTGGTATTTTAGCTTCTATTAATATTATCAATAATAATTAATATAATAATTATTAATAATAACAATAATAAATCTTTCCTCTGGTAAACTTAATATTATTAACTCAAATTGAGTAATCTGGATGAATCAGGAAACCAAGGTTTCCACATCACCCTCTGCTTTATCACTTGGTTTGACTGATAACATCAATTAGCAGACAAGCACAGACACGGCCCAACTCATTCAATAATAACTGGACCAGATGAGCGTCCTACTTAAGAGACTGCAAATGAGAAAATGAGCACTTTGGCATAATTTTTGTGTCATAAGCATCAGAGATGTGTTGGATAAAATATTAGCTATGGAACAGAGAGGAGAGCATAAACAAAGATTTATATTTCAAGTCTATATTTCAACCATAGATCATCATAATTGTTCACACAGAAATCTGCAACTGAAAGTGAAACTTTTCATCTCAACATTAAAGAAGACTAATGGGCACTGAAAATAAAACTGAATGCTATAAAGATGTGACACAGAGAAGATAACTGTTTTTTTGTTTGTTTGTTTTGTTTTGTTTTGTTTTCCATTAGTAATATGTCTTTGGAGAGCTTTGAATTACTTTTGTATAGACATCAATTCAAGTTTTAGTAAGTAGATGCCTGTTTAGATGTAGCAAGATACATAAAACACCAACAATATCACAAGATCTTACACTTTGATAATGAGATATCTGGAAATAAGGTTTCTTTCTATCATTGTATCTGTTGAAGTGCTAAGAGTATTCTTCATCACTTCAAAAATTTGATTAAGCTGAACACTACTGCAGGAACTGTTGGGCTCAGTAAAAGAATTAAGAAGAGCTTTATTGTCCCTCCTGGTCTCAAAAATCACTTATGTTGTATCACTTTTTAATCCAGAAACCAATCTTATTGTTTCTTCCTATACAGTTCCTAGCTCTAAATAGTTTTTGGTAGTGCAGGAGAAATAATTCATAAATAAACATAAGTTCAATGCTTCAGGTAGTTAGCACTATGTAGCAAGTAATGACTATTCATTTCTTAGGGCTCCTGATTTTTCCTCCCTACTTCTGTTCAGCCTGTCTTCAAAAATCTCTGTTCTTAAAAATAGAAAATTTTCTGTGCACCATTCTTGGTGCTTTTTCTACTGTTTCTTTCCACATATCTGAAAATGGACTTTTATGATGAATTAGTGTTTCTCTATGAAAGTTTTTTTGTTTGTTTGTTTGTTTGTTTGTTTTGTAGGCATAATCCTCAAGTAAAGAGCCTACAAATTGGAAAGACAGGTGAGAAATACAAGGGTAGAGAATACAATCTAAATTATTGTAGTTTCAGCATTGACTGCATGTAGTGATATGTTAAAATGTTGGGAATGGGGGTAAGGGGTTAAATGAACCAAGACCAAGCACAAATCTTGACTCTGCTTGAGTCTTAATCACATTTTCTAAATGAGCACATGTTGATAGGTATGACAATTTAGTGTTGACAGATGCAACATAATGCACACTGAAGAAAAATACTTGAACTAAGTACAGGTGACTGACTTAATTATGTCAACTCAGGAGATGAACGTAGATATCAGGTGGCACGTCTGTCAATGTGGAGAAGAAATTAAACACAGAGCTGAGCTGACAACATATTAAAAAGGCAACATTGGAGAATGATGAAAAATTATTCCAACTTTCAGAAGTTGGCTGTTTTACCTTGCTGATGAGGTGTACTGAACAAGTCACACCACCAACAAAAGTTCACAGTTCTGAGAAAGACTGAGGGCCATGAAAAGCCTGTGTGAAGAGAGAGTGAAGAGCCTGGAGTTGTTGACTTAGAAAGAAGGCATATAAAATGAGACATGATAAAAACATGAAATGGGAATTTATGTAATATAGTCTCAGTCCATAATATAAAAACAAATATATCTCTGGAACAATGTCAGCTTTTTGTCAAAACTCAAAGTTATTGGCTGAAGAAAGAAGTATCAGGGTTGGCAGAAAAGGTTTTGGTTTAGGAGTTTGGCAAAAAGATGGGTTTTCAATGGAAAAGAGACACTTTCAGTAGGAAAAAAATTCTTAGAAAATTCATTTTTCTGCTAAAATAATTTTGATAGAAAACATTTGATGATCCCTAATTTGGTTACAGAGGGTGTGATGCAGGTATTTAACACATCAGCTAATCAAGGTTAGAAATTTCACACAAGGTACGAGGTATTTTGTCAGTGCTCAGGAAAATATTTGTTGTCAGCATTTTCTCTGCAAAGATACTTCTTTTATTTTGACAGATTTTCTCTGAATTGTAGTTAACCTTGATTCTGTTGATCTGCAAGGAACACTGTGAAATCATATCTTCAAGAACTCTATGTTTAAAAAAAAAAAAAATTGAGTGAAATTTTTCAATCAACTCTTAATTTTACGAATGACTATGTAGTTTAACCAGATAGATTTTGTGTGTTCTGTTTTGTCAAAAAACGAGAGCTGCAGGAGGTCTCCTGTCTTGTCTTAAAGGGAAAAAAAAATAATCTTTGTGATTGCTGAATTTAAGTACTGAAAATGAGTTATGCAGCTATATCCATACTTGTTTCTTGTTTAGAAGATGTCAAAAAATGCCTACAGCAAAGTATGGGTGCACTCATATTTATGTACACAAATTAAGTGATAACGAATTTGCTTTTAATGTAATTTGTAATGCTAAGTTTGCAGTCAGCCAAGACAGCAATCTGTTTCTCTGCAAGATAAAGCATGCCAGTTCTCACATGCTCTTTTTTTTTTTTTAATGTGAAAATGCATATTTAGATAGCAAAATATGTCTTTTACACTGTAGCTGCTTGCATAATCTTTTCACCAAGAAACAAATACTCCAATCATTTTTTGCAGAATCTTGGCAGAGAGGAGGGTGTCTGCTACTAGTGCTTCCTTGTTTCTTGGGCATTGTGAAAAAGACCTTATAATACAGCTTTGAATCCAGATGTTTCCTTCCCTGATGAGTTGACATACCAGGGCCAGATTCTCATCTTGCTTCTTCTCAGTGTAATCTGGAATGTTTCTGCAGCAGTCAGGAGAAGAACTAAATACAGTTTGTTGTGTAGAAATGTGCCAAGACTCCTAATGAAACTTTAAACATCCACTAAGAGTTAAAATATTTTTGAAAATGCTCTGATTATATGACTGGGAAAAAACAGACCACAGCAGACTTACCTCAACCTTTTACAGCAGCTTCAGTACCTGATAGGTCAACATTTCAGTGGAGAACAGGATATTCCTGAAAGTGGAAGATGGGATGAAGGAAGAAGAAAAAGGAGTGAAGATCTGGTCAGTGTTATGAATGCTCCAGATCTTCTTTATTGCAGAATTCAACAAAGTGTGAAGTTTTTCTGCTTAATGTTGGGCACAGTTTTACTGTCTTAATAATACCTCTGACTGAATTGGGATGAAAGAAGATAAAATGCCTGCCTCCCCTTTCTTTAACATCATAAATAATTTTGGCAGTAAAAAGATAGAGACACAGGTAGCAACACTCGTATTTATTTAGAGGTGCTGGGCCAGAATACTTGTTAATGAAAGTTAGCAGACTCATGCAAGGTACAGTTTTCACAATCTTAAAGAAAAAAAATCTGCTGTCAGTGGTTTCTCTTCTTTCTCTTTCTTGACTGATTTTTCTCTGAGTCATACCCAATTGTATCCAGCTCCACTCGAAGAAAATGTGCAAATAAAGATGAAAACCAACAAATCTAAATTTTATTTTAATCTCATGTCTTTCTGTAGTCTACATCCAGATGAGGTCTGTTTCATGACACTTCTTCAGACGTAGTCCAAAGAAGAATGTTTTTTGAAATTTGTTTTTTAAACTTATTATATCCTAAAATTAAGCAAATGACCTTATTAAATAACCTAATTTTAATTCATCTCATGAAGCTCTAGTGAAAATTACAATTCTAAGTAATACTGTCTGAGCAAAAGAGTTTATAAATGTTTAAGCTGACATAGCAATATGAATAAAGAAGCATCCATTTAATTGCTGTCCAAACAATTTGAAATAACTGCCCATTTCTGTCTTTGGTTGTATTGTTTTGTGATTTCTAGTCTCTCAAGTCTGTTTAAGAATTGGTGTTGATACCTTTAGGGTATCACTTGCAGCCCGCAGGGCAAATGCAGCTCACAGGTGCTAACCAAGTGACCACTCATCTTCACAGGTAATATTTGGCAATAGCAACTTTGCAAGTATAGATTCTGAGAAGCCAGTTCTTAGCCACCCAACTTAGACCTGTGCAATGCAGGTCAAGAGAGTCAGAAAAGGGAAGATGTGAGGATGAGGCCCCACCCTGGCTTCAGGTCCCTATGCCTCCAGCTTCTTCCCAAAAGCTCCTCCCTTGTTGCATCAAGGGCTTGTACTCAGGAGAGGACTGTGTGTTCTGGATCATGAGTGGATGGAGACTCTAGGCTTTAACAGAGGTTGGGAGCTCTTGGGTACTTCCTATTGCTTAGCCTTAAGATTTGCTCTTTGCAAGCTGAGAGCCCCAAACAGATGCTATGAATCTGGTATGTAAATCCACCCTAGACATGCTGTTATTTATACTCATGCAGTCTGTAATCCACCTGCACCCTTACACCTCCTCTCAGTGTCGCAGTATTTCAAATCACAAAAAAAAAAAAAAAATAAAAAATAAAGCAAATAAGCAAATAAGCAAATGTAACTAAACAAGAGGGGGATGCTAACGTAATAATTTAAGATGATAGAAATTAAGTCACATAACCTTCTAACTCTGCAACATGTTAATAACTCCAGCTTACATCCCATGTTCTAAAAGAAGACTATCAGCATTTAATGTATGTAGTATAATATATCTTACAAAACATAGTAACTGTGTAAATTTTTAATCTCTCAGGGGTATTTTTCTCATCATGACTGTGAAAGGGCTATCTTCTTAACCATACTCCCAATATAGAAATACTAAGGGATGATATATGCATATGAGCTCACAAGTGTATTGCTATGCAGTGGGATACACAATGACATATATGTAAGGAAAACTTGGAAATAGTATTGCTTTTATCTGTGTTGCATGTTATCTCATCTTCTTTCCATTCAGAAAGAACAATTTGAGTCTCAAGTTTGATTGTTTATGGTTCACCCCACTGAGAGATACTAATAGGTCTGCTCTATGTGATGCTACATGGAATTTAACAGGCATGACAGACAGATGCTGTCTTGAGAAACTCATGCAAAAGCTTCATAAGGACAAGTATCAAACAGATGTGTGCTTTTGGAAATATGTTTACCTGAAAATTTAATAGGTTTGACCTCTCTGTTTTCCATTGTAGAGTAACACTGAAAATTTCCACTATTTTCAAACATTGACTGACCCATGCTGTTCCTCTCCTGTATCTAGCTACCCTCTCATGATGAGTATTTCCATTAACAGAACAGAGCAGAAACTTCAGTGCATTGTATAACTCTTATTTTTGCTTTTTTAAGAGCTCACTTCTTAAATAGCCAGTGCAATTTTCCTGAGTGGTGTACAAGGTCAACAACCAACCTTATGTCAGTCTTTTCTGACCATTTCCATCTGATGAAAGGAAATATGCCTATCAAATATGTAAATCAAGTTTGGTTTGGCTTGGTTGATGCTGTTTTTTCCTGAAAATTAGGAAAGATCCTATTATTCGTCTCCCTTTTTTTTCTATGAAAACAAAAGAAATTAGTAAAATCTCCAATTTCTACACAATGTAGCCCGTTGTTACAACACAAGAGGAAAGCTGTTCCACAGAATATTTTGAAGAAAGTTCCACACATCCATGCATAGTCATTTTTAAACCTATCTTTTCTTTAAGAGTATCAGAATACTGAACGTGAAGAGTACAGGAAAAAAATACAAAGGGTTTAAATAATGTATTGCTCCTATTGTTCCCCAATGAAGTAAAAAGTCCATGTAGAGACAAACTAAAAAGACAAAACAAGAATTTCCCTGAACTGGAAGTAGCAAGAAGCTGGGAGAATTTTAAAGGGAAGTATTGATACTTTTCTGTATTTTCTTTTTCCTTGATGTCCACTTATGGCCATTGCTAGAGGCACAATATTGGGCTAGATGGAGTTTTCATCAAAAAATGGTCATTCTAGTGTTCAGCTTGAAAGTTTAGTGAAATGAAAGTGTAATTCCACCCCCAGCAGATAATAGATTACATTATATGGGTTTTTTGTTTGTTTGTTTGTTTTAATAGAGAGGTTCTTTACGGGCTTAAAGACCAAATGGAAGGCATGCTTGGTCTTCAAAGCAAAAGAACTATTTTTAATTAAAAGCAAAATTTAAAAAAAAATAATAATAGTAATAAAATACGGACTTAGAATAAAACAGAAAAAAATCCAAATTATTTATAAAATCAAGTAAAAACCACATTTGCTTGTTTGTTTGTTTTAAAATATGACTTTTATAAATAATAAAACAAAGCTTTTACAGTACTCTTCTAACACCGTTATGTATTTTATGTTTTATAATAGTATTTTTATGTGGATTTCCACAGTCTTCATGTAGAGTTCCACAGAATCTATTACAGACTTTTCTTTCTTGTATTTTTTTAGTCACAACTCCATTACTCTATGTTTTTAATTAGGGAAGTCATGTGTTTTACATTATTTGGCTTCTAAGACTAATAGTTGCTTCCATATTCCCGTTAAGCCCTAAAAGATTATCTAACTAATTTATTTACGGTGTTATTTCACTCTATGTCCCTCTAAAGAAGTAGAGCTGTTTATCTACTTCTTTTATAAAAGGGCTCTTTTTCCCATAGAAGGAAAACAAGAAGATATTTCAAGCTGGATATTTAAGATAGTTCTAATTATCTCTGCTTGTTACAGTGAAAAACATTACTGTTAAAATTTAACAATGTCCAAAACTATAAATGATCCCTACCATATACGAAGTAATGTTTTCCTCTGTAAAACAAACAAATTATAGTTATGGAGATTGTTTTAAAATTATTCTGCTTGTCTTGCAGACATACTGTTTGCAAGTATAACTTAGCACAGCACATTCCCTCCAACTGATGATTAGCTCTACTGTGTACATAAAAGAAAGTCAATTTTAAGTTGTCAAAACAAACAAACAAACAAATGAAAAAGAAGAGAAGAAAACAGCGTAATCCTGAAAGTTTGAATTGCTTTTTAGCATCAGAAAGTTAACAGCCCACATGTGAAAGACAATGTGATCTTACCGATGGCCAACACATGGCAAGGTATTGCAACCTTCCATCAAATTGGCAGTAACGAAAAATGGTTCAACGTTGAAAGTTCAGTCTGTCGTTATTCTCAAACATTACAAATACCAATTTGTATTGGTATTTGTATACCCCGCCAGTTCAGATGGCACAGGAGCGTGGCTGGTGGGGCTAAGGTGCAGACAAGATGCATCTAGGAGGAATGCAAAAAAGACCTTGTTGGTAATATTGCTAAAACCTGTGAGATAAGTGAAGTGCCCAAGTGTGTTATCAGTTGTGGATACTGGCATGCGTGGGAGGCGTTGTAATGTGCCAGTGCCCTTTGACATGGACACCAATGAGAGCTCTAGCTAAGAAAATCTTCAGGGGGGAGACTTAGCCACCTGGTTACTTAGGTTACTTTGGATAAAATGATTACAAATTATAATGTGTCAGTAAAGAAAATTAACTAAGACCCTGAAGCCGTCTCAGATGCCAGAGCTTGCATTCCTACAGCTAAAATCTTTTGCCCTTCAGAACTGGCTCATTACATCCAATTTTTCCCCTGGAATAGTCTCTGACCTGTGTCAGGGGTTGTTGTCAAGATTTTTTGGGGAGGGTGTTACTGGGCCCAGGGCAAGGCCAGAAGTATAACAGTTGCTAATTGCCAACAGTTTCATAGTATAGTCAATCATATGCCTGTGCTTAGGTCAACACAGTGACTATCTTAATTTTACTAATAGTATTCTAGTGCAGAAGTATAGAAAAAAAATAACTCTTTGAAGGGAAAATATCAAGATTTTGTAGTGCTTCTACAATACCACCAACTTGGTTGCTAGGATAGGAAGTGCTGCCATAAAAAGGAGGATGCTGCACTGTGTCCTTGTAACCCCAGCTGTTCAAAGGTTTGCAAGGTTATTGCTCATATTGATCTGCACTCAATGCCATGTTGCCCCACAGTCAATGAAACTGAACCTGTCTATTCTCTCTCCAGCACTTTTCCAGGGCCAATATCTGCATCCAATACCTTCAGCACTGCAATGGCCCTTGGCAGCATTTCACACAGTGTTATATGGATTCCTGCAGAACTGAAAACCACAGCACATGATTTGCTAATGGATGCAGATTAATGAGGAATATTGTGTTAAAGGAATGTAGATAGAAAAGGATATAGATTTCAGAGGCTAAAAGAAAAATTGTGTAAGATAAAAATGATTATTTTTGTGTCAACAGAATATTTCATAAGTATTTTGGCTAAAGGGTTCTGCAAGGGCTGATTTAGATTTATTCATGGCATAGATAAGCAGGATAACCTTTGATCTTTTTTCGTTTTCTTGCTTAACAAACTTTTTTTTTTTTTAAACATTCTTGCTTGACTTACACAACTATTATAACAAAGAAGCTGTAACTACATCTTTGCAAAATTAGTAGAATATTTGGAAGCACCTTTTAAAGACTGGAACTTTACCAAAAAGAGAATTTAAATAAAATTTACCATTTTCTCTGTAACTAAACCCTTTGTAGTATAAGTCATAAAACAGGAGTTCCTCTTTAATGAGAAATCAGATTTTTAAAATAGAATTTGGTCCACCAGATTTCTAATCAAAAATATAAAGTTGATCATCATATTTAGGAATTTTAATTATTTTAGAATAATTTATCATTTCTGCATCCTAACAATGGGAATTGTATGCTTCTCTTTTCTGGAAACTGATCTTGTAAATTTGTGTTAGTTCCAAGACTACTGGGGCCATAACAAAGACATCTCTTACAGGACAGAAATCTCAACTGTCCTAGAGAATTCTTCACTTCATTGAATGAAATTTCAGTCAAAGGACTGAAACTATACAGACAAGTAATAAACAATAAGGAAAACCATATAGGAAATACTGAAATAGATGTCACCCTTGACCCTGACCTGTAGATTGAAATCCCAACCCGGCCTCTGCCCATCCCTACCTCCATCCCCAGGGAGGTACGTGGTGCCCAGGTCTGGGACTGTTGCCCTGCTCCTGGATGGGGTGGTGGGATGGACTCTAGCTGACAGGCCCTGTCATGACCAGCCCATGGAGCTCCTGCAATCCCTGGCTTCTAGGAAGTCCCCACTGCACCCTGGCAGTTTAGCACTCACGATGGGGTAATCCCACACATCAGTGCTGTTTGCAGTGGTGCAAACTGTGGGCTGGTGGCTGGAAAACACCAGTGCCTGAGCTGCCACCTTGCCTCCTGCCCACACACAGCACCTGACCTGGTTCCTCTATTACCACTATATCTGAAAAAGAGCTTTTAAATAACACTCCTCCTGATTTTGTATATCAAATCTGGGTGATGTGCCTGGAGTGTGGCACTCAGCACATTTATTAAAAATAGACTTCAGGAAATTTAGTCAGAAAGCTAGTATGGAAAGTCAAGTCTTATTCAGAATCATTATTTTGTCTGTGTGTGTTTACCCACAGCCACACAAATTTGTCTTTTTCTTTTATCAATCACATTTTATCATAAATTGGTCCTCACAGACAGGAATTCCCTTCACTGTTTTGTGACCACTCACACACTTTTTTCTGATGATGTCCCAAAGTCTAAGAGTGTTTTTAAGACAAGAGATACAGGCTTTGCAGTCTATATGTGAATCTATTGCTTAGATTATTGGAGTCTCTATCGGGTTATACACAGCAGCTGAAATTCACAACTCTTAGTGTTTAGCTATATGTGTACATATATATACACATATATTACATATATAAACATATATGTGTATATATATATATATATATATATAATGAACTGTTCAAATCACCATGATGGTCAGTGAAAAGAGATCATCTTCCACACCAACACACTTTTGTGCCATAAGCAAGACACGCACACACAGAGAAAATGTAGTGGGCAGAACCTCCTGTGTATCACTACTGAAAAGAAAAGAGCACAACTGTATGGCACATGGAGGAGCGCAGTGGCGACAGGAGGATAACTCGCAACATGGCACCCAAGGTTGCAGGAATGGTCATGGCACTGCTGGTGGAGCAGTGCAGACAAACGTGAGTGCAGATTGGGCCTGGTACATGACGTGCAGCATGGACGTGGTGTTGCTGAAGGTCAGCATCACAGCTGTCAGGGCAGGCCACCCTAAAGAGCCTAGTGCTGGAACCACTGAGGTCAGATTGCATTAGTGAATGGGCAGGGAGAAATTAACATTCTGCTTTTATTATTTTAACAGGAAACTATTTGTCTACCTGCAAGAGGTGAAAGACTCTTGCTTTCTACCAAGTATTGGTATTACAGGCTATTAAAGATTTCTTTCATGATTTATGAGTAGCAGATGTTATTAAATGAAAACACTACAAGAAATGCTAGAGAATTCTTAAAATACACCTTATCTCGTTTCACTTTCATTTCAGTCACTGGTTCATAATAGCTAACCACATCATATGCAGAGGCCTTGCTGTTCTGCGACATGATAAGAATAAAGTGATGTTGAAAGAAACAATTAAAGCATTATGAAAGTCACTTACTTTCAAAAAATTATAGGAGAATTTTCATTTTTGACAAGTGTCATGAAGAATTCTGCTACTTTTTCTGCATATCATCTCAGGATTAACCCCTCTCTGATTTCTCACACACTTCTAAGAGACCATCACATGGCAGTAACATGGGATGTCAGGAGGAGGAAGTAAGCTTGCCTTAGGTTGTGAAGCAAGTATTTCACAGCTTTTGAAGGAGGGATTAATAAAGTCAGGACACTTTAAACTTCAATCATTCTGCACATTATAGACTGCAGACTGGCCAGATTATTAATTACCAGGTGCTACTCATCTCCAGTCTTGGTTCTACTGTTGTCAAATCTAGAGAGCAGGATATACTTGCAGCTTACAAACTTAAAATAGCTCAAAAGTGTTGGTAAAGATATACTTGCTCTGAAGGTACATAAAGTGCTCTTTGTCAATTTTACTCCACAGTGTTAACTGACATACTGCATGCAGTGGTTGACAGCCCTGTTAAAACTTTGTTTAAAACTAAAAGACAGAGAATTTCGCTGCTTGTTTGGGCCACTTCAGCTTTCACAACAACAACAACAAAAGACAAGGATTCCCAAGGTGCCAGATCAGACCTCTTCATTAAAGGATGCAAAGCTGATAAATGCATAGCTCCCATTTTAATTTAATAATCATTTACTTCCTTTACTGGTGACACGTATGGAATGCTGAGGGCTGGAAGAACAAATAAGTTTGGACTAGAGCTGTGGCAATAAAGATGTTCATAGGGCAATCTCTGACCTGCTAATCCAATAGGAGCTGAAAGCACTGTAGAAAAGTCTGAAACATTTCATATTACATGGACTGAGAAAATATTTCCTTTTTCTACTTTATTAATTAATTCTTTAGGGAATCATTGGAAGCAGTTTCTTTAAAATCCATTTAAGATTTTCCATTGTCTTTAACAAAAATAAGTTGACCCAATAGATATATTTTGGTCTTTCACAGTAGTAGCTAAGTACAGATTTTGTATGGAAATTTTGAAAATTTAACTCGTTGATATCAGGGGAGAAATTTCATTGATCACATTGAGGCCAGGATTTCACCTAGCTCAGTTTTTTGATTTTTTCTCTCCTTTGCTAGCTTCTTCAGCAATACTGGCTAACCAGAAGTTAGCCAGTGGGACTTTATAGTTTTAATCTTCCACTGAGATTTCACTCAGTGGGACTAAATCAGTCTGCAGTACTATGAAAATATTGTGTTTTTTTTTTTTATGAACATAAAATGCTATATCTCAAAATGGAACATTTACTCATGGTTTCACTGAGTTTGTGGAAGAAACATCATTGGACCAATTCCTTCAGGTTTCTGAGCTTCATTGGCTGTTGATTAAAGCATAAAAAAATAAAAATGAAACCAAATGAAATAAATGAAATAAAAATAAAAATAAAACTTTAATTCTACCAGAGATCTTGTTCTGGAAATTCAAATAATAAATAAAACAGCCGTAATGTCCCCATGGAGTATATCAATCTGGATTGTTCTCTGTACCATACTATAATACTTTACCAATCTTCATTCATGCTAAGATATGTTGTAGAATGTGACACAATCTGGCAATGGATGAACTGGTATGTACATCACAGATATGTGATTTACTGTTAAAAGCAACAGTACACTGTTCTGAGCAACAAATTTAGCAAAAACCACATGTTTCTGGTAAGTCATTTTATCTCATAATTGGTAGTGCTACCTTACACTGAAGATGAAAGCCCCAATTCCTGATTTATACTTTTTTTTTTAGCTGTATTATTTCAGGTAACTTGTACTACATGATGCAACCTGACATGATATAATGCAACATTCCTGAACACGGGGAAAGCTGAATGTTATTTCAGCTGTCAGGCATATTTTTGGATAGTAAATTCTGTAGTCAGTCTTTGTGCAAGAACGAATAGATAACAGAGGAAAACTACTTATAAACTATGAAATCTTGTCAATTAAAAGAGTGACTGTGGATACTTCTTTTTTACTGCAATCTGTGACAAACATAGAAACTACCTATATTATCTATTTTTGCCAAAAATACAATTAAATCAAAATAAAATATCTTTACATTCAAAATAAAATAAAGAGAATACTATAAGAAAACATTAAAAAGATCCCTATATGTATATCTTGGTAAAGTAATGAGAAGAAGCAGATATCATCATCTGCATGAACTGAAAGAATGTAGGAGCCAAAGACGACGTGATTGTTTTGTGCGGTCAAAGAGGTTACCTTTAAACTGAGTTCAGGGAGTATCTAGTGGCTATCTGGATATGTTTCCTAAAGCAAGGTCTGTTAAACTGTTATATACTCCTGAGGAAAGAGGGGGATGCCCCTTAATACTCAGGTCATTTAAAACTAGATTGTAAACTGCAGGGAACAACTCTAGACAGCCAGGGGAGAGTAACATGTGACCCAATACTCAGCTTTCCATCTCTAGTTACTCCAGCTCTGTGGCTGGATGTTTCAGGGGATTCGAAACAAGATACCAGTCTCTCATATCAAGGGCACTGGAGGTTTACCTGTAGCTTGTTTACCATTGCTCTGGCAAAGGTGTTATTTCAGTAGAGGTGCACTGACACTGTAGCCAGAGGTGAGTTGAGGTCAAAACACCACAAGAATATTGTTTAAAAGTTGGCAGAAGGAAAAGGCATATGCATCAACACACCCCAGAATTTGCCTTAGCTAGACTATAGCAAGGGATGGGGCTGGGGAATTCTGAAACTGATTACAAATTATGGCCTGCTTCCTGTTTCCATTGAAGTCAAAGGCAAAACTCCCATTGATCTCATGGGAACACATTATACTTTCCCACTCCATTGATCTAATATTTTAAAAGACTTAAACATTTTTTTCTTTTAAAAAATCACACTCATGCTGACAGTTTAGACACCAAATTTCTTGAAGCTTGATGTAATTTGAAATAACCCAGATGTGAAAACCCCTACAAACAAGATTTATAATGGAAACAAAATCTTAACCTTAATGTTGACAACTCTTGCAATACCACTAATATCAATAAAGGCAAGAAAAGTTATTTTTTGCAGCTCCATGGGGACAAAACCATTCAGCTACTCCCATCTGAAAAATAACTCCCGCTAGGACTTCAAAAGATACTGGTCACAACCTCACATATATGAGGATTCATTAGTATTTCTCAGTAGTTCTCTCTAAGTTATTTTTATGCAAAGCTATGAGTTCAGAGGTCACAATGTACATCACACAGCAGTGTTGGAGAGCTTTCATAAGCATAGGTATAGCTGAAGAGTTTTCTCATGTTGCATGGTTATAACTGCAAGTAAGGAAAGCAATGCAAACCTTTCTATAAAGAAGCCTTACAAAGGCCTGAGCCCTTTGAGTTTTTAGACATCTCTCACCCAAACCTCAGTTTTTCTTTCAAATTTAATTTCATGAAATTCCAAGGCCAAGATAAACTGCTCTCTGGACAAGAAGAGCTGAATACAGCTCTTTCTTGCATTGAAGAAAGCCACTGAACTAACAAAATGCCAAAGTCAGTCTTGAACTGGCACCATGTGATGATAGTCTAGTCCCGTGCTCCCATCTCATGGGCCAAGTTAAAGTCTTTATCTCCGGTTTTCATATGTTATTCTTTACTCTCCCTCGGACATTCAGAATTTCCATTTTGAAATGCCTAATATTTTCACACATTGAATTTTGTTAACACTGAAACAGCAGTTAAATTCAAGGGTGATATGTCTCTCTGCACTTCTTCCCAAGCAAAAACCTATCCTGACAGAGTCATCTCCATATCTCCATGTTACCAATGTCAGCTTTTTTACTTTAAGTGAGGTTATTAGAAGAGGCTTCTGACACCAAGACAGTCCTAATAAAGCCTCAGCCTAGCCCCTCCAGAGCGTTTGAGTGCATGGAGAGGTGAGGAGGGACCCCTTGCTTTCTGTTCCCACCTCTCTGAAATTGCATTTGTTTCCTCTAGTTTTTCCCTGATTCAGAAGGTCCTGGGTAAAGGTAAAGAACATCAAAGACGAGCATTGATCTTGGGACAAGAATATTCATTTGGTTATTCTTTTCTATTTTGCTCCTCTTTTCCTCCTGTGATGTCAGTAGCCCTTGACTCAGAAAATCCAGCTTTCTCTTATCTTTGTGATAAAGAAATTCTTTCCTTGAGACAATACCCCACATATAGTTAATGGTTATGGAAATAATTATAATACGTAAAAAACAAAGAATTGTAATCATGAAGGGGTAGGTGAAAATATAAGCACAGTTTGAAAACAAGCCTTTGTTCAGATGACCATAGCTTTGCCTCCAGGAATCAGTTAATCATTTATGTGCATATTAATGCAATAATAGTATAATTAGTACATTATATGCATAATATAAGCATGTAGGCAAATAACAGGAAACAATCAGATGCAGACCTCACTAAAAATTGTTCATAAATAAATGAAATAAAGAATATTTTTAAAACTCCGCAGGAGTTAGATAATTAGCACTCACTGCATTGTGGTGACATTTGAACAACTACTTTTTTTAGATCTCTTTAAAAATTGCACATAGCCATAGTAACAGAAGAGGAGGAAAAGACAATGATTAAAACTGAACAAATATTCCGAAAGAAATTAAATTTTGTTGAAGCATATGTCTTCCAGAAACATATCTGTATCAAGAGCATTTTTGCAGATCCAAAACCTTCTGAGTTGTCCAACAAGCAAAGAGAAGAAAGATCAAGATTCGTCCTCACATTTCATTGGTTCATATGACCAGATAACAGAAATGCATGTTCAAATTCTTAGTCTGACTCAGGCAATAAAATAGCCGTCCCAGATTGCAAGAAAGAGAAACAAATATGTACACAAATAGTGAAGACAAAGACTCCTCTCAAACTAAAGCATTTTTAGTTTTAACCCAAAAGCTAATACTTCTTCATCCTTTTGTTTTGTTTATGTTTTCAGTAGGTTTAGGATCTGTCCCAAAATAGAATCAAAATTTCAGACCTTGAAACTTGCTGATAAACAGGGTTTGTCTTCCAGACTGCTTTTAATGCAGTATGCAACTACTATTTTTATGACTGTGATGTTATTCATGTTTCACCTTCTTTATCCCATGTAAAATTGTATTGTTTTGATTTTAGTACACAAACATACCTCCAGTCTAGAAGAAGAATGGAAACATGAAACAGTCAACACTGCAACTTTAAACTAATTCCTACAGGGGTACAGTAGGAAGGACTCTACATATTTAAAGGTATACAGAGAGTTGCAAGTGCTAAAATGACATTGTTTCCCATCATTATCTTTTCTCATGAAAGCACATGTTCCTCACACTGACTGTCTCGGAAGTGCTGAATTGATTTTAGCTGACTGTGTTGACACCGTTTGCTTACAGGCATTCACTCACTGTCCCTGCAGTCAGTGTAATACAGTTTTCTGTGGCAACTCTAAGTGGTAGGAACTAGGTAGAAGTCCCAGTCAATTCCTATCCCAGACCTGATTTAGACAATTGTGTTAAAGCAGCAGTTTCTTCAATATGTTCCATTCTCCTTGCTTTCATATCCTTCTTTTCTATCTTTCAGGGGTTGCTTTGTTTCTTAATTTTTTAGGGGAGTTGTTTATATGTTTTGTTGTACTCTGCTTTTTTGTAGTTTTGTTTTTGGTTGGTTTGTTTGTTTGTTTATTAAACACATCCATAAGTGAAGATAATGAGGCCTTGTCTTTTCAAAATGGCTAGTTCTGCTAAGTATGTCTCAATCCGTTGAAACCTTAACAGGTTATATTAATTATCTATCCTGATGACAAAATTGGAAGTTGATTCAGACACTGCAAAAACAAACATGTCTGAATAAATACACTCTTGTGTCATACTATACTTTTTGAGTGCTTGTCTCTCTTTCCTCACTTTTTTGTCTTCAGGATGTTCTGAACCTTTGGAAACACCAGTAATGAAAAACACCACATTTTGGGCATACTGATATCATGTAATTCATCATGTTTCAAAACTTCTGAAACTAATAGAGACAATGGCTGCTCTAAAAACGGAAGCAGTGTAGCTACCACAGGCTGTCACTATGTTGTATCTCAAAGATCATTAGCATTGGCTATAGTGCTCTGGAGATACAAATAGCACCTCCACATGGGTTGGATGCAGAAAATTGGATAACCTATCTCCATTACATCACTGGGCATAGCCACTACCTCCTTCCTTTCCCACTCATTCTTCTAGTGTATATTCTTTTAATAAAGTATTACTGAATATAAATATATATAAAAGTCATATAACTTTATAAGATTCACTTATGGCAGATTTGTTTTCTATGTTGTACTGGAAGGCAGAAAATAAACAGACCATTGAAGTACCAAGAATTCTATTTGTAAGTGATATTGGAAACAAAGTAGGCCCCAAATATACTGAGAAAAATAAGTGTATTGCTTTCAAAAATGAAAGGACAAAAATTCTTATCAGCTAATAAATTGAAAGGGAGTAAAATAATGTAAAAACTAATGAGAGGAAAAAGCGAATGGGCTACAAATAGTCAGTTATGAAGGAAAAAAAAAAAAACTTTTCTTGATAATTTGTTATTCATGTATTGAAAGACCACAGAATGATATGAATGTTATATGTTAGAACTGAATTTTAATAAAGCATTCGATATTCTAGGTCAGAAAAGCCAGCTTGACATATTTATCCAAGCCCATCTAAATTATTAAAGGTATAAATGTAGATTCAGAACTGGCAAAGAGAGCAAATAAAGGTTTATAATAAAGAAGAAATATCATATTGCATAAGACAGCTAGTGAGATTGGCAATTGGCCTTACTGAACGTCTCCATGTGGAAGTTATAGTATAGAGAGCATGGATGAAATTCTGAGACAGCACAGAATTAGAAGAGGTGTTAGTACCAGCTGGAAAGTGAAGTGCTAGGGGAAGCAAATTTTTTATTTGAATAACTGTAATGTCATAAATCTTGGAGCAGGGAGGAAGGGAACTGAATTATATGCAATACAGAAGAAGGAAGAAATCTAGGGATATTAATGTAGCATATAAGCATTTTTTTGATAACAAAACAGACATAATCCTATAAAGTACTATGAAGTACTGAAGCTGAATGAAAGAACTAGCATATTTTGGCTTGTACCTGGGAAAGATACCAAAGATGAGATGGGTCTTCTGTAGGTAGCTGGGCTGCAGTAAGTCTTCTAGAACATTATGGCAATTAGAGGTTGCTGAAAGAAGAACATTAAACATGACACGTACATAAATCAATAATAGAGCCTAAATGTATTTATCTTGGAGAAAGAGCAAATAGGGATGAGGCATGGTAACACTCCACATATAGTTGACAGTTAAGGGCATGAACAATGAAAAAAGAACTGTTTAGGGAATCAGAAGATGGAGCTAAGAATAAAAGGTTTAGGCTGAATATCTCAAAGCCTTCTCACAGTGAGGCATATTAGTCTGCAAAGGAGTCAAATATATATTGAACTGATGGCTTTAAACATGACTGAATAGAACTCTAAGATCAAGGCTTCAGAAAATTAATGTTCCAAGTTAGGCCCCTGAACACATAATTAACTGATAAGCCACATTTACAAATTTTTATGTATGGCAAAAGTCTGCTTTGACATCAGTCCATGCCTTGGAAGCTCACTGTTTTTTCTCACTTATGGCTGCTCAAATCTCTACATCTCCCCAAATCTCTACCTATGAGAAAAGGACACTAGTATTTCCAGCTCAGAAAGTACTGTTATAGTCCTCTGGGCTACACTTGAAGAGCTGCAGCTTGCACAGAAGAATGTGAGTTTGGACAAAGCCCTTTGTCGTTAACTGTTGTTAACTGTGCTGCACACAGTCAAGGCCACCATGACTCATACACACGATTGCAGCCTTCAGGATTTTCATAATCCCTAGTTTGTTTTTAATGTTGGAGTTTTCACCATTTCCATGACAGATCTTTTAAAGGTACTTTAGGTAGGTCATTTTATTCATCTGCATGTTTTTCCCATAGTACGGTCAACCAAATGATTTTATGAATTTTGAACAATTTCGTCACTTTGGCATTGAATAGCCAAATTGCATTTTTGGACTGATGTTAAAAGGATTTAAAAGCTGAGCAAATACTGGTGTTCATTCTTCGCAGTGACTTACTTTAGCATCACGTTCACCATATCATTTTATCACTTAGTACCATTGCTGATGTTTGCTCTGACTTAAACAATAAAGAGAAGCCAATATCTTGCCATAAAAAGTTCACATAGAGAAAAGCTTTCCAGATGACCTTTTATCTCATACAAAAGTATTGTTTATTTATTTTTAAAATATTTTAATTATTAATTTTGCTAAAACATATATATGTATTCTTAAAATCAATACATTGTGGGTACTTGTTACTTAAAAATTCATTGATTTTTGACTTATTATCAATCACCCAAACCATGCATATTCACAAATGACTGTGGTTTGCAGTGAGATCTTGGAAATCTTTACAATTTCTAAAATAATATTTATTTTTAATATCCTGGACAACATTGAGTTTAAGCAGTAGAAATAAAGTCTCTGCGATATATATAGTAAAAAGAGTTGAATTTCAGGCAAAGGTAGCTGGAACAGATGAATGAAAATAGCACAGCGGAATTAAGTGCTGAGAGCTGCAGGAATGTGATGCTTCAGACTTTTCCTTGTATAGGCATATCTTCTGAAGTCTATAAAGCCCTTATTCTGAGGTATACGGCCATGTTTTCAAGCCCATGCTCAAGCCCTTCTAGCCCCAGGTAGACGTGCTGTCAGACCTAGTCTTCTTGGCGTACTTGGCACAAATATGAACACACCACACACACACACACATGCACACACACACATGCCTACACCTGCAAACACACATAAAATGAAGAAACAGACAGGCCTAAGATGAGAACAAAAAGTAATTGAAATGACAAAGAATTGGACAAAAAAAAAGTGGACAAAGTGGACAAAGAATTTAAACAGATTTAGCTTAGTTTGTCTCACTAAAATAAATAAATAAATAGAAGCACATCCAAGGACCTAAAAAGGAAAACAATAATAAAAAGTTATTTTCAGTCTACAAAAGTGTCATTTTTAGAAAACTATCTCATTTTGTGGAGGAAGCAAGGAAAGATCCTGCAATCATGCTTCATCTGATGCTTATTCTGCTCCCTGCCAAGCCTGAACATAGATAGTCTGACGGATGGAGGGATTGTTCCATCCATTTGAACAACCTCCATTTTTCTGATGCAACTTCTGAAGATCGTTTTTACTGCTCACTGGGCAAGCTCTAATCCACCTTGAAAATCGCTTGTATCTTCAAATTGGCTCCTGTCATTTCAGTTTTCTTCTGAAACAAGAACTCGGCCTCTTGATGTTCACGTTAGAGGAAGAGCAGTTATTTTGCCATCACATTCAGCCTCCTTTGTAGAAGTATTAAAATACAGCCATTGAGCAGATGGCTTCTCAAAATTCGGGTAAAAATCCAGAAATCCATTTTTCATACCTAATGCTAATAAAGAGGCTACATATTGAAAATTTCTCTGGTTCCAAGGCTCCAATTCTCCCCCATACAGATAAATCACTGAATTGCCTTGTGTATGTGAAGTTCCTTATTTTGGGAACAGTATTTACTTCACAGCTGAATAAATCTAGCAGTATTTCATAAATGTTAATATAATGTGAACCACAGAACATCCTGGCACAGAGGGTTCACCGTTGCTATTAAGTAATGGACAGCTGACTGTCGGCAAAATATACTCTCATGGTGGTAAATCTTTCCAGGCTGAAGAGTTTTAATGGTGGAATAATTATAAATGGAAGTATGGGTATGCCTCAATACATGGGCAATAGCAAATGATCAAAGACCTGATCTCATAACAAACCATCCGTATTGCAAACCACACAAATCTTTTAAAGTGCTGAATATGTTAAATATTATCATCAGCAGGGTGTACTTGTTAGCCTGATAAAGAGCCTACATGCTCCTGCAACTCAGTGAGAGGAACACTGCTGTGAATTCTGTGAATTTGGCAGCTGTTTCTAAGCTGCTAGCAGGGACTGTGGATAACATCTCCCACTGCATTTTCCACAGGGCAGTGACATCAGGAAGAGCTGAGCTGAGACCACCTAGCACTGAGTCATGAGAGGTTATGGTTTCAAGAACCCATGCACCTGATAGACCCACAGTCTCAGTGACACCTTGCAGTAATTCAGTGTAAGTATGGCTGCTCTTCAGTAACTTTGATAAAAAGAATTTGTTACTAGAAACATCTCTTTCAACCTTATAGAGAAATTAAGATTTGTTGCCTCACTTTGTCCTCTTCAAGAAATCCTACAGTTAGGTTGTATGCCCCAGTACAGACCCTTGAGGTACACCACACCACTCATCACTGATCTCCACCTGGACATTGAGCCATTGACTGCAACTTTTTGTATATGAACATCCAGCCAATTCATTAACCACCAAATGGTCCATCTATCAAATCCATGTCTCTCCAATTTGGAGATAAGGATGTCATGCTGGACAGAGTCAAACGCTTCGTACTAATCCAGGAAGATGACATCAGTTGCTCTTCCCTTATCCACCAATTCTGTAACCCAGTTTTAGAAGGCCACCCAAATTCTTAGGCATGATTTGCCCTTAGTGAAGCCATGTTGGCTGTCACCAATTGCCTCTATGTTCTCCACGTACCTTAGTACAGTTTCTGAAAGGTTCTGCTCCATGATCTTGCCAGGCACAGAGGTGACAGTGACTGGCCTGTAGTTTCCTGAGTTAAAAAGATTGAACTTCGTCTTCGGGATAAGATACCATACATTTATTCCTAAACCTTACATTTTATTACACAGTAAGCTTGCTAGGATGTCATGTGGTAGCCTGAGGTTACCAACCCATTTCCCCACTCTTTTTGTATCTATAAGAGACTGAAGACAAGTCTTTCTGGTTGTTTTTTGGAAAGCAGAAGTGGACAAACATATACAAAAGAGAAATTCCTAAGGATAAACACATTGCACATGGATTAATAGGGTGTGAAATCACATTATATGCAGAAACTATCACCCACTGGTGGGCCTGAGTGATTTCAGCCTGTGGAGCTCATGTAAGGAGAAAAAGTATTACATATAAGCACCTTAGCACACGGGTTTAGAGAAAATGGAATACTGTAGCTTTTTCACTTGAACAAAATTTAGTCAGCATTTGAGTAACAGACACTTTTTTTCATTCCTGCAGTAGTCATGGACTGGAAGGACTTGAGTCTTAAATTCTGAGCATGTATTCCAACAGGGTATGAAGCATGAGATTCATGTTGAAAGAGAATGGAATGTTTTTCCCCCAGTAGACAGAGGACAGCTTAACACACTTTTTGAATCAGAGGCTTCAAATTTTGCCTATATAACAGTGTGTTCATCTCATATCACATGAGAAATAAATTGAAAGAAGTTTGTTTTAAAGCACTTTCTGTTTATTATTTATGCCAAAATATTTTTTAAATTACTATTTAACTTTTTTTAACTGTAATTCATTGTCATACACTCTACTGTGACCAAATGACTGGATAGAGAGCTCAGGAGCAAGTCTTCTGTAGCAACATATGCATGTCTTCAAACCCAACTCTCAAAGTATGGAGTTCCTTAAAGCAATTTTTAGGAATCTGCATAAAGAACTTCAGCCTGAAATCACAGAATCATTAGGGTTGGAAAAGACCTCCAAGATCATCTGGTCCAACCATCAACCTCCTACCAATGTCACCCACTAAACCATGTCCCTAAGCACCACATCCAACCTTTCCTTGAATACCCCCAGGGACAGTGACTCCACCACCTCCCTGGGCAACAAATTCCAATACCTGGCTACTCTTTCTGAGAAGAAATGTCTCCTAATTTCTAACCTAAATCTCCCCCGGCACAACTCGAGGCTATTCCCTCTAGTCCTATCACTAGCTTTCTGCGAGAAGAGGCTGACCCCCAGCTCCCCACACCTTCCTTTCAGGTAGTTGTAGAGAGCAATATTGTCTCCCCTGAGCCTCTTCTTCCCCAGAGTAAACAGCCCCAGTGCCCTCAGCTGCTCCTCATAGGACTTGTGTTCCAGGCCCTTCACCAGCCTCATAGACATTTTCTCATCCTGCAAAAATTTGAGATTTCATAAGTACCCAAGAAACTTGCAATAGCACTGGAGAGAAAATCAAAAAGCTGCTGACCCCATTGTTACTGGCATTTGTCTGTGCCTGTGTGGTGTCTTCAGACAGAGGCTTCAAACCATGATGGCTCAGCGTGGGGAGCCACCTGGCACTGTGTCATGCTTGCAGGCAGCCACACAGGGGAAAATTCCAGCCTTGTCCCCTTCTGTCAGAGCTGATATTCTTCTTCCCACAAAGTTCACTGGTATCTGCAAATCAAAGTTTTGCAGGGAACAGGCTTTTACTTGAAATTCAGCTCTAATCCCACTCCTTACTCTTTGTAAAGTAATCAGTATTGAGAAGTATAATCGCAGGGCTGCTTGGAGCACTAATCTGGGGACTAAGTGGAAGGGTCAGCAAGACAGTTCAGATGCAGCCCAGAACTCCATGGGACTTGGTGGATAGATGAAGAAGAGGGAGTGCAGTAGTTTGTGTGCATCCTTGGACCCTTCAAAGCAAAAATAAAGCCCAGCTGCCTATTCTGGCTTATATATCCATGGCAGACAGCATTTCAAAATTGTTTTGCAAGTTTTTTGTTTTTTTTTTTCCATTTTTCCCTCACTGAAAGAAGAATTAAAAAAATAAAACTGAATGACTTATTACATTAAAAGGGAAAACTAACAAATAAACAAATAAAATATATGTTTATATGTGTGCAAGTCAGTGTGAATGTGTACACAGGAGAAACAAAATGGGTACTTGGCTCCTTGGGGTTTAAGCTAACAAGTAGAGTAGCTAATTTCCCACAGCTGGGCAGCAGGTAGAATCATCAGTGTTTCATCTGCTTTCAAAGCAAGTCCATAGAGAAAGGAAAACTATTTTTTGTTTGTTTTAACTTTTTGCCTTGTAAGAACTACTGTAGGGACAATAATTTATATAAATAAAAGATCCAGATTTTTCTAGGTAACTGAAGTTTTGGGTTGGGGATGCTTCCCGAAAATATAACATCTATATTCCCTGCTTTACCACAATTTAAACAAGTAGTGGAGTTTGGACATCACTGCTGTGTTACATTTGTGACACAGAAATGAACATTCTCAGTGGGAATTCTTTCTGGTGAAATCTCAGTTATTGCTGGGGTTTTGATACATTTAGAGTTTTAAATACCAGCATAATTCTGGTCCAAAATGTCTTTTTTTTTTTTTTTTTTTTAATTGTATTGCCTCCTGTGACTGAAGAACATGAACCAGACTCAAAACAGTTTGAATTCTGTATCTTTCTCAATATATCTTCATGCATACTTCCTGACAGGCAGAAGAAAGTTACTACTGTGTCCCAGTCTCAGCAGTCACAAGTAAAATGTGACCATAACAGTAAGTTGTGTTTACCTATTTAAGATATTTTCTCATCCCTTTAGGGCAATTTAAATATTACCTTACTATTTCAAATTTCAGTTAGGAATAATATACTACATATAGTATATATATTATTATATATAGTATATATATATATACACTATATATGATATAGTATATACATAATAATTGAGCAAAGGAACAGTTCTTCTTACCTTCCCCTTGTTGCAAAATTCTATCCTGTGTTCCTTAATCATCATAATCTTTTCTTTTCCAGCTTATTTTAACATACTTGTGCTTTTGAAATAATATGACAATGGCATTCCTAGAAAAGTTTTCATATTTCATGAACTTCTGGCTTTCTATAGTATAGACTCTTGTATTTTATTTTTTTGTAAACTAGGATACAAAAGAGTACAGTTCACAAAATCAGAAAATATGGTCTTGAACCAAAGCTGTTAAAACCCAAGCTCATGTAGTTCATACAATTACATTTATAGGTTAGCAATTACCATGTTTTTAGAGTTTGGGTTCAAGTAAGAGAAGAAGCTAAAGGTTAACTTTGGAACTTGGAGAAACTCTTCTGAGAGCAGACTTTTTGAAATGCAGATGACCCAGTTCTAATTCTATCTGAAAATAAGAATTTCTAGTTACTTGTGCACATGAACCTTCTAAACGCATTTCAGTCTCAGAGCAGTGCATAAAATAATAATAATGACAATAATAATATTAATAATAAAGACAGATGTCATCTGAAAAATTAAGATAATATTTGATTTATGGTTAAGTGTCTAGATTTAGCAAACACATTTTTCACAGCTTTGGTTGGAGATTCTGACTCCTGCTTTAAGCAGGACCTACTTTAATATTACTCCTCTGGCTGTTAGAAGGATGCAAATCCTGAGCTCAGTATGTTTATGAACTCAGAGAAGGCATAGGTATTACTACAGACCCACTTCTTTTTCTGGTGAGACTTCCTTTTCTGCAGGATTCTGAATCCTCTTCTTTATCATACTTATACGAAAATAAACCATATAATTTGTTGATGTAACCAGAGACACTCATCTTTCTTTGTAGAAGTAATACCACTACATTTGAGAGATTTATCTCTTTCAATCAAGTGTTTTGACCGGAATGAAGAAAGCTGCAATTTGAATATTTTATACCGATCATATCCAAGGATATCTGAAAATTGTTGCAGAAAATTCCTTAATATCTTAAAGATCAGACATTATCAGCCAAATGCACCATAACTTCCTGACTTGTATAAAACACTTCAAAGAAACGGAGAACTGATGGTATGTGACTGGTGTTATACCAGGATGCCTGACCTGACGTAGGTAGACTCTGTTCAGCGTTAAATGGGCTGATCCAACTGCCTGAGCTCACTCAGGCTTAAGATAATTTTTTTTCTTTCTTTCAGCTGACCTAATGAAGTCTTTTCAGTTTCAACCAAAACCAGTAACATGATTTTTGCTTTTTTTTTTTTTTTTTTTTAATTCAAATCCAAATGTTTTGTGGACAGAAAACAATTTCATTAACTGATAGTAAACAAAACTGAATATTTTCCAAAAAGCTCTAGTCCTTACATCATTTGTGCATACATGCACTGGAAAACTTGTTCAAGATATTTTTTTTTTTATTTTCTTTATTCTTAATCAACAGCCACATACTTTTTTTTTTTTTTTTTTTTTTTAGCACATGCCATCTGTTCTTAATTAACAAAACAAACAGTGATTGATAGATAGATGATGTGTCTTGTAATAGTCACAAGCTGTCAGCTTGCAGGTGTGGTGAAAACTAAGAAAGAAGAAAACAGATTCCCTGACTGGGAGAAAATTCTTTATAACCTAATTTACGTGACTTAAGACCTCCATTGGATTTGTAGGTTTCTTTTAATTCCTGAAGTTGAAAACAGGATTCTTACTTCTCCCCTTATGCAAGTAAACAAACTGCTTCAAAAGCAAAAGTAAAATAAACCCCCTCAAATAAGATTAACAGTGTTAAAAAAGAATGATGATTAAAGACAGAGAGCTAGGGAAAAATGTATGGATGAAACACAGAGCAATGACAATGGAACAAATGAAGGTAATTTACTGAAAAAGTAAGCAGAACAACAAAACACCACAAATTTGAGCATTGTCTCAAAGATATAGAAAGCTATTAACTGCAACATACCTGTGAGCAGAGAAGAATATACAGAGCCTGAAAATTTGTGTTGCTGCATTTTACAAAGGAAAAAAAAAAGGAAACCTAATTGGCTAACCAGCACAAAAGTTCAAATATATATATATAAATATATATGTGTATATATATATATATAACTTCCTTGTTAGGCAGAATAAAGAGAATTTTCATACTACTATAAATATAGTGCATACCGTATTATATAATTATACAAAAATTTATATTGGCTGTGCACCTTCAAGGGAGGTAGTATCAAATATCAGTGCTTTTCTGTAACAGACTGACTGCAGGTTCTGAACTGGACTAATGACACTTATCACTTCTCCACAGATAAGTGCAAGTCTTCAATTCGTTTCTACACTGTTTATAAAATAATTAATGAGAAGTTAATAAATTCCAGCATTTTCAGGAAAGTGAAAAGGAATATGGAAACAATCCTCTGTAGAAACCCATTAAGTAAGCTTTCCTTTATAGATGAACAAAATAAATATACTTTTCATTATAAATTTCAAGGCTTTGAAATAAGTTTTTGCTTTGTATGTGTACAAAAACAAAGCCTTTCAGACACTGTTACACAACAAATGACTTAATTTGCAACAAAGCATTTTAAAACTTTTATCCTTCCAGAAAAGGAAGTCAGACCTAAACAACTACACCTGACAAAACATTTTCAAACCAATACATTCTTCAATGTATATAGGATTGAATAGTGTAACTTTATTTAATACAAAAAAAAAAACTTTTCCTACAGATTTTCTAACTCATCCTTCTCAGGAACATCCCATTAACACTTTAGCTAAAATATAGAGGCACAGCCTTATCTCTGTGCAGTATGTTTGGGGAGGATTTTTGTTCATTGGAACCAGACATGATATTTTACTGTAAAATGTTTCTGCTTTGCTGAACACTCTTTGTTTTTGCTGACATGTCAGCAAAAGAAAAGGAGCTCTTTTAGAGGGGCAAGATAAGGAATCTTATTCTGTAAATTATATAAAAGGTTACCTTTAAGTAATTTGACTAGCCCCATGATCTTCATCTGTAAGAAATAAATTCTAGTCTGTTACATTGATTTAAAGTTTACATAAATCCAGCCTAAATAAATTAAAGGAAACACATAAGTGTAACCAAGAAGTTCTGTTATAAAGGTATTTTGTGCAGACAATTAAAAAATATATATTCAACCTTTTAAAATATTTTTAATTTAAAATCTAATTCCTTAATCCATAGTAATTCAGTAAGATATTTTAGTTGGCTTTAAGTGTTAAAATGTCAAAAATGTTTCCAAAAATTTTTGGATAATGTTATCCTCTGAAAATTATCCAGATGACGTCACCTTTGAGTTTTTCAAAATTTCCATGAATTGTACCCCAGCTCTGCAGAACTTCAATATACATATTTAACTTCAGAGAATGGGTGACAAATCAGGCCTGAAAATACATCTGTTTTCCAGCTAGTACCACCCTTCTACAATTTTCTATTTCCTTATGCCATTAGACCACCATGGTTATTACAAAATGCTTCCTGTTGTATGTTAGACTTGTGAAAAGCAGGTCAGTGGGACTGGATATGCCAGTAAATTTCAGCACTTAGACAGTTTGTAAAAAATCAGTGTTCCAAAGAGTAATGTAAAAAGTTAAAACAAAAAATTCTGAACATATGCAATAGATGTAGATGGTGAAGTACAATGCTCCTGAATTATGTGGGCAAGTCTTGAGAGGTCTGGGAAAGAGTGGCAATAATTCAAGATACCTGTCACTTCTGTTCACTTCTGATTAACTACTCATTTTTGCAGGCCTCATCATAATTTGGATATGTTTTCTGCAGGCAAGCCAACCCCTCTGTGGCAGCTGTGCCCTCCATTTTGGCTGGGGAGCTTGGTGCAAAATCAAGTTATGTCATACAAAGGGGTAACATCAGACCTAGGGCTGGAGCTTGATGGGTCTTGGACAATCATGACACACTGATGATACACGTTATTCACGCTAGCCCTCACCCAGCATGACATTTGAGTATTCTCTACTTTTTGTATCTCAATAATTCTTGCAGGATGGAAGCTTGTGAGGGTTTAGGACTAAACCAACTGGTGAAACTAGAAGGAAAGTCATTTTACCCAGACACAATTTTGCTCAATTTGCTATCTTTACACCTCTCTCGAAAGCATTGGGTGCTGATGATACCAGGATTCCTGTATCCTGGAGAAATCAGCTGAAACACTGCAACAGTTCCCATTATAAATCCCCCAGATGTTTTCTTACCCTTCAATATCCAGCTGTCCTGGCTTCAGCTGAGATAAGAATAAATTTTCTTCATAGTGGCTGGTATGGTGCCACATTTGGGATTTAAGAGAAAAATAACTCTGATGACACACTAACGTTTTAGTTGTTGTTGAGCAGTGCTTAGAGTAAGTCAGGAACTTTTCAGTTTTTCATGCTGTCCTATCAGTGAGGAGGCTGGGGGTACACAAGAAGCTGGGAGAGGACAGAACCAGGACAGCTGACCCAGACAGGCCAAAGGGATATTCCATACCATATGGCATCAGGCTGAACAATAAAACTAGGAGGTTCAGCTGGGTGTTGTGCTTGCTCAGGGATGGGATGATCTATGGGTGATGATGGGATGATCCATGGGTGACGAGCAATGGCATTGTGCGTCACTTGTTTTGTATATTCTATTATTATTATTGTTGTTGTTGTTGTTGTTGTTGTTGTTGTTGTTGTTGTTGTTATTGTTATTATTATTTTCCCTTCTTTTCCTGTCCTATTAAACTATCTTTATCTCAGCTCATGAGTTTTACCTTTTCTTGATTCTCTCTCTCACACCCCTGTGTGGGAGTGAGCGAGTGGCTGTGTGGTTTTTAGCTGCTTGCTGGGTTAAACCACAACACCAACACCACAAGATCAGAAGATGAACATCCACTGACTAATCCAGTTATTGTATTCCACATACTTCTCCACTATATAACAGTAACAGTAAGAGCAGCAAAAAAATATATTATATACTTGATCTAACTAAGAATCCCTTGAAGTAATGAAACCAAATCATCATGGTAAAATGACGTAGTAGACAGGTAGGTTAAAATAAGCTGTTCTTCAGTAAGCTCAAGTTCATTCAGAAACTATTATGTTCAGTACAGTTCACAGAAGTCTCTTCTGTCAACATATATCTCAACATATTTCAACAATACCATATTCCCTAAAATTGTCAATTACAAGGGAGAACAATGTAGTTTCATTTAAATCCTGAGACACTTTAATACGATTCATATGATGCCTGTGAAGCATCATTGCAACTCGCCAGTTCAGAGTAAATCCCTCTCTTTGAACACCTTGTTGTGATGAGAGCTGCCTGCCAAGAAAGCTCTCAACAGATGGATTGAAGCTCTGAAGAATGTCTTTTTTGAGTCAGGTCTTAGAGCTGTCTTTGACACCACTTTCACAGTAAGACTTGTAAATCCTTCTGTAATTTTGGGGAGGGATAAGAGATGTGTCTGCAAATGCACCTGATCAAAATATAAGCCATTCCTGTGGTATTTCCTAATCTCCCCTCCTCATTTCTCAAAAGATAATAAAAGTGTATTTCACTAATGCCTACTTTCTGCCTTAAAGGGTCAGCTACACAGCCTTCAAACATACAACATAGCAATGAAGTGTCTGCATAAACAAGAGGTTATATCAGGCATTGCCCAGATACATATGAAAGCAAATTAACAGTGAGGCTTTTGTAATGACTGATTTTGTTTGTCTATCATATAACAGCAACTCTTAGCCCCTTTATGCCTTTTAGGTTCACAGTTTGTTTGGGGGGGGTGTTACGTTTTTGTTTTGCCCTTTTTTTTTTTTTTTATTGAGTACTTTAGCTGTAAGATAGATACTTTGTAGAGTCATGGTACAAATTTTATCATTAAAAATTATATTGAAAACTTTGAGTACTTTAACCAAATCTCTGTACAGAATATAAGATTGCAGGAGTACAGCAGTAACTGCTCATGTAACAGAAGTTTTTTCCTGAACTCTTAAGTGACCCAGGTCTGGTTCTGGACAAACCTTAAAAGGTTTATCTAAGCAATGAGATCCCTCTTGGGTCTGCAAAATTGAGCTGGCAATCTTGAGAATCGTCTATCTCACAATATTTCTAGTACTTCCTGCTCCAAGACTGATAAACCACAACAAGGACCTTCTTTGTAATGTAAGCTATTTATTTCTTTATCCGATTCTAATGGCAAATGGAAGAACAATGCACATAGAACTGAAAAAACATTTTGAAGGTTGTTATATTTCAAGACAATATTTTTAAACTGGTATTTTTCACTAGCAGAGCTGGTGGCAGGACGTGAGAAAATGTGTTTGCATTTAAATATGTAATTTTGTTAAAACTGAAATATTTTGTTACAGTGCATCACTTTACACAGTATTTGATAGAAGATTTCTTAAATCCAGTGTACCCATTTTTTTCTAGCCAGAATTAGAGAGAAAATAAAAAACTTATTTCATGAAACAGTGCTTATTATGATTAAATTATCCCCCCCCACACACACACCCTTTTTTTTTTTTACACAAACCATTGGTAGACAGACAAAATTAAGATTATAAACATCTGGGAGGAAAGAGAGCTCCTGTCTTCAACTCCACGCCACTTATGAAGCTTAATTCACATTTTGCATGGTGCCAAGAAAAAAATTCAGCAATCTGATAATGGAGTGGATCTGAACTATAAAATTCATTGTGCAAGCCAATTAAAAACCTTAGTTTTCCACTATTAAAGGATTTCAAATAACTTAGTGAATCCCAACTAACATGTCTCATTGCAAACATTCCTAATAATTTAGTAGAAGTGGAACTAAAAGGGGAAATGATTCAGTTTGCTGGTTTAGCTCTTTTTTATTTTATCTTTTTAATGCTTTGCTCACTTGAGATTAATCAAATAAAACAATAAAGAAACTGCGACACTGGAATTTATCTTGTTCCCTCATGTACAGTTAAAAAGTTAAGATTTCCTTTTACTGCCATTATTTTGAAAATGGACTAATCGTGAAATACCTGCATCTGGCTGAGGAAGATTTCATCCCATAGGTGAACAGAGATAATCTTTGATTCAACAAATTGGGCATATGTTATGCAAATTTTACTTCATTCAGTTGTGTTTTTAATGTAAGAAAATATGGATCTCAGGAGACATTTACAGTTATAAGGGAAAATCCTGAATATGACATTGTATTTGATCATCTTGAGGTTACTTTTGTGCAAACTGTTGATAAATAAGAATTGCCTAGCAGACATTTTTTTGTGTTTGTGTGTGTATTTCTGAGTGGGCTTTAGATTTATTGGTTGCTTTTTTCTTGTAAAATTGATATATTTTAATGCATAGAACTACTAAAACTGTACAAAATACTTTTGGCCACAATGTCGTAAGGACTTAAGTCAATAAATACTTTGGCACCCAACAAGTTATTGCATTGATTCAATGTGACTATGCAAAAATGCATAAACTTAGTCATGTGTTTAAACCTTTCCAGACTGGTGTCTGAGAGAGCTTTAACACAAAAGAATCTTCCTGTGCAAAAACATATAAACATCAATTTAATGTAAATATCGTATGTCTGGCACAAATGCAATAAAATATTGCCAAAAGATTCTATTTTCTCCTCTTCCAGAATATAAAGCCCATATGGATAAGGCAGATTTCTGACAGCCTCAAATATGAACTCAATTCACTTGGGTTCTGTCATCTACCAAAAACTGTATTCCATGATCTCTTGTACAGGTTATTCACAAGTGAAATGCCAAAAGTGTCCCAGAGGTTCATACAGGCAAAGAGCTTGTGTATGTAAGGCTCATCTGAATGCTGGCAATCCAGAAATGTGCTTAAAACTCTGATGAGAGAAAGATGTTTTTTTCTTTTGAGTTTTCTAATACTTGCTCAGTTTTCATATAACCTCAGAACGTTCAATCTTCTTACCAATAGTAAGTATTATAGATAAGGATGTATACAAGGGGAAAGAGTGAAAGGAGACCCAGGTAAGTGTTTTGGAAGATAGTGCTATTTGTAGCTGAAAAATAGAGGCAATTACAGTTTTAAGTTAATGTTCAAATCTACAAGTTTATTTATTCACTCACATTCCCAACTCAGTGTGAGATGGGAGATGAAAAACAATGGTATTTCTCCTATAGGTGTTCAAAAATAGCATAGAGAACAATAACAATTATATTTACTAAAGGATAATAACTAAAAAAGAAATAATCTGGAACTATAGTATTTCTCCAAACAGTATATTTGTCTTGATGAATCTAGATTATAATTGACATTCTTAGTTAAGATTGTTTATTCTTGCTCTTAGGACTATAAATTAGGTACCTTCATTAATTTTGATTTTTTTTTATATATGTAAGTCATTTGGAATTAAATGGCATTTTCTTTCTATCAGAAACTATGCATTAGACGTCATATATTTTTTGCCTCTAACAAAATTTACTACCATTTTCAAATATGATATGTTTTGAGTGGCTATGTTTATGAGTCAGTTAAAAATCTTGAACAAATATCAATCCAAAATTTTTCCTCAGAATAAAATGTTTCAGGGTTTTAAACACTATTTGAAAGACAACTCTCCGTATATTTCTTGGTCAGGGGAAGGTGATGCAGTCAAAACCTAAGTACATTGCCAACTAAATAACTTGCATAATATTTATACTGTAATGTAAAACTTGTTAAATCAAAAACTTGAATCATGACAGAAAATGTTATTCTACAAATAATATTCCAATTTATCTTTTGTAGTTTCAAATTTTTGCTTCCTTAACACTTCTTGTCTATCCATCTTGTTTTCCATTCCGCACACCAGTCCAGCTTACTGAAAAATAATTATGTGAAACACAGTGCAACAAATATAAACCAACAGTGTTTTACTAAATTAATTTCCCTTGGCTCAGGCTTTCATAGAATCATAAAATCAAAGAATGGTTTGGTTTGGAAGGGACCTGAAAGATCATCTCCTTCCAAGCCCCCTGCCATGGGCAGGGATACCTTCCACTAGACCAGGTTGCTCAAAGCCCCATCCAGCCTGGCCTTCATCACTTCCGGGGGTGGGGCATCCACAGCTTCTTTGGGCAACCTGTTCCAATGCTTAACCACCCTCTGAGTAAAGAATTTATTCTGAATACCTAATCTAAACCTACACTATTTTAGTTTTAAATCATTACTCCTTGTCCTATCACTATATTCCCTGACAAACAGTCCCTCCCCACCTTTCCTGTAGGCCTCCTTTAGATACAGAAAGGCCACTATAAGATCTCCCCAGAGCCTTCTCTTCTCCAGTTTTGGGCCAAACTCCCTCAGCCTGTCTTTGTAGGAGAGGTGCTCCAGACCTTTGATCATCTTTGCGGCCCTCCTCTGGAGTCGTTCTAATACCTCCATGCCTTCTTGTGCTGGAGGCCCCAGAGCTGAACGCAGGGTTCCAAGTGGGGTCTCACAAGACCAGAGTAGAGGGGGAGAATCACCTCCCTCAACCTGCTGGCCATGCTGCTTTTGATGCAGCCCAGGATACGGTTGGCTTTCTGGGCTGCAGTGCACATTGTCTGCTCACATTGAGCTTCTCATCAACCAAGACCCCCAGGTCCTTCTCCTCAGGGCTGCTCTTATTCCATTCTCTGCCCAGCCTGTATTTGTGCTTGGGATTGCCCCAGCCCAGAGGCAGGACCTTGCACTTGGTCTTGTGACCATGAGGTCATGAAGTTTACACAGGCTCACCTTTCAAACCTGTCCAGGTCCCTCTGGATGGCATCCCCTCCTTCCAGTGTGTTAACCACACCACACAGGTTAGTGTCATCAGCAAACTTGTTGAGGGTGCACTCAATCTCACAGTCCATGTCACCAACAAATATGTTAAACAATGCCATTCCCAGTACTGACCCCCAAGAGACACAACTCATTACTGATCTCCACTTGGACATTGAGCAGTTGACTGCAACTCTTTGAGTGTGACCATCCATCAAATTCCTTACCCATCAAGTGGTCCATCCATCAAATCAATTTCTCTCCAATTTAGAGACAATAATATCATGGGGGACAGTGTCAGATGCTTTACACAAATCCAGGTAGATGATGTTAGTTGCTCTTCCCCTATCCACCAATACTGCAACCCCATTGTAGAACGCTACCAGCCTTCTAATCTTCTAACCAAATTTAGCTCACTAGCTCTGAATGATGCTAACATTCTTCCAGTCAAAAGCATCTCTGTGGCAATATAGGCACTCAAGTTCAAAACCTAGTGTGACCTTGAGATTTGAGACCACATAATACCTTATAGAAGCAAGGCACAAAGTATAAAATAAGTGAGAAAAAGAGACTGTGTTCATACTATTCTACTTTTAAAGAAGTAGCCTATAAAGATATCCTATAGATATTTAACAAGCACCACCGGAAAGACATTTTCTTTCAGTTGCAGGATCCTAGAGACCCTAAAGGGTGATGAATTCCTAACAAACAGTGCAATTGAATAACACTAGGTACAATTGTCTGGATTAGCCTTTAGAATTAAAGTACTGTTTCATACCAGGAATTTGTGACATTAATGGACAGTACATATGGTTGGTATCTTTCAAGGAGCCCTAATATATTGAAGTTAGCTAGTGCTATGATGGTGATTGTTCATTTTTATCTCAAAGAATAAGGAAAACAAATACATGCAAGAAAAGCAGAAAGTCTTCCACATATTTTCACCAAATCAGTGTTTGTTGTGTAGATATGGCTGATTCAAAGCACTAAAAAATTGGAAATTTTAAGTTTGTTTTCGCTAGTGTATTTTTCCTTAGAGCATAGTATTAATTAATAAAGACAGGGATGCAATACTGTTTGAAACTTTTTGCCTCATATTTTTCTCTAATCAGGTAACATTACTATAAATAAAAACGTTTGATTATTTTCTCTTTATTTATAGCACATCCAGGTAGCAAGGAGAGAAATTTACCTTTAGATAACACACACAAAAATTAGTGGAAGGATAGTTATTCTACCTGAAGTTGAGTTTGGAAATGCTTTAAAATGACTGTCATGTCAATCCCTAGATCCTATGGTGAGATGTAAATGTCTAAAGCATAAGGTACCTGAAAAAAAAAAAAAAAAATGTAGAATACAAAAATGGAAACAGAAAAATCAAAATGTTCTCTTGCCTCATCCCATATGAAAATGTTGCCCTAATTAACATATAGGCCTAAGCACACAGACTTTATGATGTCAGGTACAGCTTGATTTCTGGGGATTAAATCATGTTTTGAAAATTGAGTTTAAATGCTGTCCTAGATTAGGTCTGTTGTGCTCTGTATTTTGGAGAGTTGGACCTCTGAGGAGGAAAATCAACTCCCACAGGACATTTGAAAAAATTTAACAATTGTCAATTAAGAAAAGCTGACATTTAAGATGAGGCAGATTATGTTTGTATCTTATTTAATTATTAATGATTTTTTCAGAACAATTACTAATGTTACAGCAAATGCCATTAACGGTTTCTTATTTTGCCAAACATCAGGAGAAAATGTCAGTGTGTTTAAATTATTTGTTTGATTTTCCACTTCCATCTGTCCACTATATATGAGCTTTAGCATTAGTAACAGTTTTCAAATTTTAAAACATATGCATATGTTCTACAAATTCACAGGAATATTTTAAAAACTTGGAAGAAACTCCATTTTCTGGGTCAATGATTCCTGTTATCTGTAATCACAGGCAATCATAACTTGTAATCTCCTAAAATATTTATTCGAGCTCTGTCTTGAAAGCAGTTATATTTCTTGCCTCCACTGTTCCTATGGGAGAATTGTTACAAGACTTCACTGTTCTGATGTTTAAGAATATTTTTCTAATTTCCATTCCAAAATTATATTAATTTTTTACTTGTGCCAACATGCTCCTTTAGTTTAAATAGCACATCCGATTTGTAGATGTAAATTGTATTTCCTCTCAGCCTATCACTTCAGACAGACACGTTTTCTCCCTGAATGATCCCTCATTCTCATTTGTACCAGGAATGCCAGTTTTGTGACATGATCAAGTAGGAAACTTCTACCTCCCTGTGTTCAGGTCAATAACTGAAACTTTTAACATGATTAATCCCAAGCCAGTCCTTGAAGAGCTCAACCAAGTCCCCTTTAAGCATGATACTTTGAAGTCTGCTCTTTGACAAGTCAGAACACACTGTACTAATTTTATATTACTTCTCATTTTCCTTGGCTTAAATAATGACCTTAAGTTACTTATTGTTTCCCATTTTCTGCAGTTTTACATGAGAAATTACTGATTAAGATGGAAAAGATTAAAATTGCTGTAAAATATAGTCCCTTCAAACCACTTTTCCAGAAACAAATAGGAGGAATATACCAAGAAAAAAAAAAAGAAAAAAAAAGAAAAAAAAAAGAAAAAAGAAAAAAAAAAAGAAAAAAAAAAAAAGACTATATTCAGCAATGACCAGAAGCAAAAGTGCTAGAAATCTTAAAAGTAATCATCCTCCTGCAAGACTCTCAGCCCAACTGCATAGGCTCCAGAGGATCAGATAAACATCTGAACTTTCAGACACTTGTCCATAGCTTACCCAAATTCCAAGTCTTTGAGGGTCACCAATCATTATGAATTTCCTTATTTTATGTTTGTCAGACCCTTTTAACCCCAAATTTTCAGAGGCTCATAGAATTTAATTGCTTAACTCCCCAAAAATCCAGAGGTTGAGTGATTAAATTCCACTTAACTCTGAAAAGTTAGAGTTCACTATTACTTAATGTATAACCCTGTCTAAAAAATGTCATTAACATACACAGTTCATACAACCACGGAAACTTTAGTATCCCCTTAAGGTGAAGCTGCTCTAGGCTTGATATATGCATGCATGTGTCATTTATTTCTTTGTTTATGAGTGCATATTAAAAAACAATAAATAAATAATAAAAAGTTTCAGTATGTTAGCACTCATGACAATTAGAAAGTACAAGTTTTGTCAAATAGCAAAACTTGTCAAAATCTTTTTCCTTAGCATAGTGTGTTTTTTTAAGAACACGAAATTCAAAATTGTCTAAATAAATTATTTTTTGTATTGTTTTACTCTCTTTAGATACTAAGAACTGTGTTTCTTCAAATCCATGTCATACTCATAGGTATTTTTTCATGTTTTAAATGATTGTTTGTTCACTTTTCAAATGTAAAGACATTTGTGTTTATACATACTCAAAGAACTTGTAAGGAAGTATTCATAAAAATATTTTTGCATCTGACTACCTGAAGTCCGGAACATAAAATCCTAATAAAGTGCTTCACTTGTTTCTTTTTCAGTACCCAGGCACTTTCTATAATTTTATTGACATTAAAAACAAGGAAAACTGAAATCTTCACAACAGAGATACCTGTTTGATATTTACGTATTTCATGGATCTCTCAAGTTGAGAGATGAATTGGTTACTCTGCTGGCCCCTTCCATGGACTTTTAAGAAATGAGCAAGTGAAATTCAGAGCTGCTCCACCAATACTTTGAACTCATGTTTTATGGCACTATCCCTTGTTGTATGGACACTTCTATTTCCATTTTCTATTCCTTTCCCTTAGACTAGAAATACTAGAGCATGCAGAGATGACATATGACAGTATAAATTGTTTTAGTAAATGGCACTAGTATCAATTTCTTATAAACAGTATAAGATTTTATTAGATATCTCTGTTAAGAGGCTGAATTTATTCATCTATAAGGAGAGTTAGAAAGAGTGGTCCAGCTTGCATTTGTCAAAAGGAAGGTATAACAGTACTGAAACAAGGACAATAGGAAATCAGTACAGCAGATATAATTCTTCAGAGACTTGCACATTTACTGAGCTTTGTGTGCTAGGATTAATACCTTCAAAATCTGTATGTTCAATAGATTAGATGCATCACAGTGCACGTGTTTATTCATGGATATAAGCTATTGCAGGGTTTTTCCATAGGATTTTATGTGTTTCCAGTAATTTAGCTCACAGAGACATATACAGGCACTTCACAGAAAACAAAATCACCAACACTTCAGTAAACAGCTTTTCTTTCTTTTTTTTTTATGCATATGAAAGTCTACCGTATTTTAATTCACTGCTGGTGTTTGTGAAAGTGCAAATCTATTACAATCAGTGGAGTGCCAGGGACAAGGGGAAGTGCTGGTATGGTGGGTTTAGGATTTTTTTGGTGGTACTCCATATGTGCTCCATTTTTGCTTCTATTTACAGTGTCATTTCAGGACCTAAGCTGTATTTCTGTGTCTTGACTGAATCTCCCTTTCAAAACTAAGAACACAGACTGAGATTCTTAAAACTCTACTCTGAGTTAAAAAAAATCATGTTTGACTCAAAAAATTTATATAATTTTTGCTACACATTAGGAACCCAGGGTATTATGGTATCTCTACATCACAAAGTGAGTGTCTGTCAAATTAAATGCAGGTCAAAGCAGACGAATAGATACTTAAAATAAATAATAAATAATAACAAAAAAGGTTACTGGAAAAAAAAAAGTATCATAAATGCTTTTTCATTAAAAAATAATTACAAATTTGGTAATGCCATTTGGTATGTGCAGAAATTCTAATATTGAACAACAATTACTATTGTTTTATCTAGGCCTGCTGCGGTCCAAATACCAGGATTCCTAAATGATTCCCAAAAAACGTTTTTGGTCTTTTTACAAGGAGCTATCCTGGTTAAATGACTGAGCATTTAAGATGGAAGAACTTAACTACAAGGATTCCAAAACAAACAAAAACATACACACACACAAACAAAATAATAATAAATAAATAAAACAGTTGATACAAAAAGCACTTCCATACTTAATGTCTCCAGAGTAGTTGTCATATAGTTATTTCAACAATAAAGTACATTCTTTCAAAGGAGAATTTTATGTTTGAAAGCAGCAACAGATTTTGTAACCATTCTAGCTCTATTCCTCCAACAATTTTGGTGTGACAGTGACAATGTTTTACTTTTCTTTGATGCGAATAATGTGTCACTTTTACCTCAAAGTTCAGTTGCCTTTCCTACTTATGGTGAAAAAGTAGTGAATGTTAGTTTGACACTGAAGTACAGCATTTATCTTAATTTAATTGCAAAACAGCATTGGTCTGACATTGCAATGTGGTATTTGTCCTAATATGACTATTTTTCATTTTACAGTACAGCTGTTTGCCAAATCATTATTCCTATTGACAAATTAAAAACACAAAATAGCCTTTAGCCTTTCATTTTGTTTGAATTCCCCAAACTCCATTAAAAGACAATATTGACATCCTTAACACATTACAACAAAATTTTGTGTCATGGCAACAAAAAGCAGTACATTTGTTTTGTGTTTGAAATTTGCCATGGTCATTTCTACAACGGTATCTAGTTAAGTTTTTGGCTCTCTCTTGTTGAATACCCTTTCTAGGCTTCAGCTGTCTTACTGGAGTTAACCACAAGCTCTGTACTGAAGTTAGCAAGGCGTAAAAAATTAGATTCATTCTAAATGAATGTTTAAATTGGATAACAGGCAAAATCTCTGTCTGCGTGAGACAACAGATTGATAAATGAGTGTGCTTTAGAGTGGGAAGTTCTCCAGGTTTTATACCCCCCCAAATCCCCCTGAAGACTGAGAGCACATCACAGACTGTAGTTGTAGTTGTAAGTATCAGTAGTTATCAATTTTTGACAAAAATATTAATGTAATAACCACTCAGAAGGAAAGACACAACATCAAATAGTGCTGTCATATTTAAAATATTAACTGATTTGTTCAGAATTGAATTTGAAAGGAAGGAAAGTAGTTTTTAAGGTACCGATATAGAGGGAAATTGAAATGATATAATTAATTAATTAATATATATGTTAATTAATATATATATAGTTGTTACTAATAAAAATTTGGCCAAAGTACAACATATATAACTGCAAATGCAATTAAGATTTTGCTCTCCCAATGCTTCGTTCAGTTCTGCTGAAGTGATGGAAATTTTAATTTTTCCACTGAAAAAAATAGGAGCAGCTTTTTCTGTGCTTGGGTCGGGGAGGGGCAGTGTCAAGATCCTGACATGAACAAAACAAATTGTTGCTAGGAAGAAGCATTACTTGCACATTATACTGCAGTTATGGTTGTACTGAGATCACTATCACTTCCAAAAAGTGAACAAAAGAATCTGTAAAGATAATGGTTAGCTATACTATAGAAAACATAGGGCCAGATCCCAATGCCTTTCCTCATGCTAAGTCATACTTAACTACTCCAAGAGGAGCCCCACTGATTTTAATAGGATTGTTTCTACTGAGGAACTGCTGGGGTTGAAACACATCAGAATCTGCTCATAATGTGTGAATGGTCTATATCACAGAGCTTCCATAATCTCTATATAAACACACTGTAAATAGTTTATGCACGCTAAGGTGAAACAACCATCATGCAATATGCAGTTCCAACTTGCAGTACTTGCTGTCTTGGTAAAGAGTGGTGGAATTGTCCTGCAGCAAACACTGGGAGTTGAAAAAAAGGTCAAAAACAGTTATAAAATAAAGTTCTACCACATGGTGTGTTATCATTTTCATATGCTATGAAGTACGGACAGGCAATAGAGCAAGTTCCAGAGCAAATCTGAACTTTCTAAAACTAAGCTGAGCCCAAATCACGTCAATTATTAAAAGCTGAGCCAATATTATAAATTTCATTTTATTATCTTTTCAGGTATCTATCTCATATTCTTCAGGAACTGTAACAAACTGTGTGAACAGAAGGTTCTTATCACATTATTGGTTCAAATAAAATTTTACAATATATCTAGTCCTACATTCAAAAACAACTAGGTTTGCAATACCCAAGGCACTCAATACAAAAGCTTATATTTTCCTCTAAATCAAGTTTAAACTATGTATCATGACATTTATAATCTCACACAGCTTCATTTCAAGTGACACTTAGATGTATGAGAGTCACAGAGTGTCTGAGGCTGGCAGGGCCCTCTGGGGGCCAACTGGTGCCACCCCTGCCCAAGCAGGGACACCCAGAGCAAGGTGCCCAGCACCACGTCCAGGCAGCTTCTGAATGTCTTCAAGGACGTTCAGAAGCCCACAGCCCCTGGGCAGCCTTTGCCAGGGCTCCATTAACCAAACAGCACAGAAGTGCTCCTGGTGTTAGGAGTGAGCCTCCTGTGTGCCAGTTTGTGCCACTTTCTGTCCAGTGCTTCTTGTCCTTGCACTGGGCACCACTGAAAAGAACCTGGCTTCATAGTCTTTGCACATTCCCTTCAGGTATTTATAGACATTGATGAGATTCACCTGTGAGCCTTCTCTTCTCTAGGCCAAACAGTCCCAGCTCTCTCAGCCTTTCGCATAGGAAAGATGTTCCTATGAGGAGTCAATCACCTTCGTGGCCCTTTATTGGACTCTCTCCAGTGGCCTCATGTGTCTCTTGTACCGGGGAGCCCAGCACTGGACACAGCACTACAGATGTGGCCTCACCAATGCTGAGCACCTCCTTTGGCCTGCTGGCAATACCTCACCTTACACACCCCAGGATACTATTAGCTTTCTTCGCAGCCAGGGCACACTGCTGGCTCATGTTCAGGCTTGTGTCTATCAGGAGGGCCTCAGGTCCTTTTCTGCCAGGCTGCTTTCCAGCCAGTTGGTCCCCAAAGATGTAGTTGCTAAAATCTTATTTTTCTTTCCAATTTGAAGAATCCAGAAATGCAAACACGATTGTCAGCTGTCAAATAAAAATAGTCATCTGTTTGTGAATTGTTGGAAAGTATGAAGGAAACAGGTGGCAGAGTCCAGTTTTACACCACAATAGATTGGAGCTCAATGGGCAAATGACAGCCATTGGAAGAAGACCTAAGACACCTAAAAAACCACAAGCTCAACTGTATAACTCTGCAAAGTTTAACATGTATGTTTGAAGCATATCTCAAGGAGTAATTTTAGTAAGCCACTTTAAAATCCTCAGGGCAATCTAATAATACTAGGCAGAAATCATTAATGTTCCTATACTTGGATGAGAAAAAAAAAAAAAAAAAATCTTTTCATTAAATCTGCAAAGATTGTACAGAACAACTATGAGAGACAGACAGATTTAGCTAGGGATGATTCAGCCCTGTGCAAGTGAAAGTAGCAAGGGCAAGCCATCCAGGCAGACCGCAGGGAAATAGCATGGAATTAAAGAATATGGAAAATCTTATTCCTGACAAGAGCTCCTTTGTACAGTTCCACTTAGTACACTTTAGGAAGAAGCTTGTTTAGGCTTGTCCACATGGAGAGTTCACATTATTTTGCAACAGCTTTCCTTGGCAACAGTTCAGATCAATTCAAACAGCCTGTATTGATATGACAGACAATGCAAGCACTGTCAAAAGTGAGAGAGAAAGGGATCCTTATAGGGACCTGTCAGAAATAGCAGCAGACCATTGCTTTCTAAAGAATTTTCTTTAATTCACTTCAGTGGCCACAAGCTTACCACAAAAGAGATTCCTTTTTGTTTCTCAGAAAGTTCAGAACAGGCGAGCAGATCACTAAAGATAAAGTAAGAACAGATCTAACTCAAGCGTCCTCACCAAGCCGAAATTAAAAAGACTTATCGTGTTTTTCAGGCTATGTCCTCTCTGATTCCAGTTGGGATTAGAAGCAGAAGAGAGAGAGAAACAAAGACAGAGTGCTTCTGTCCTAATCAAAATTCCCAGGAGATTAACTATAGTTGCAAGACTACCAGAATGATTTTTCAAAATAGAGCAGGCCAAACAAGTTTCCAACAAACACTCAAAAATTTGGAAGTTTTTCTAAATCGTTTTCCATAACAGTTTAAACTCTGTGCTAATATTAATCAACTTTTACTAAAATCTCCATTGTTTGCTGTCCAACTTTCCTCTTAAAATCTTGATTTTACTGTCGAAATTGACTCAGACAAGTAGTATTAACTTGAAAATTGCTAGGTGAAGACAAAGCAAAAATAAAATTATAAATAAAGACAAAATAATAAAAATTGTTAGCTTTCATTTTCACAAATGAAAATAGATATTGTGTTTTGGTGCTTTACACAGAACTTTTTTGTCATTCTGCTTTCTACAGTGCAGAAATACAGGGGATATGCAGGGACAGAAAGATTTCTCATACAACAGAGGCAGGCCTTCACTGGTATTAAATGTGATGTTATATATGGTGGAACTGCATCTGTTCAAGGAGCTAAGATTTAGCCTATATTTTTATCATCGTTTCCCCTCTTCCTGGTCACTGATAGTTCAGAAGATATTTTTCATAATGCATATATTCTGTCACTGGTCTCTTACTGCATAAATCAGTCTGCTTTTCCTTTGCGAGCTAATTACACAGTCTCACTCCTTTGTCCAAATATACTGCAGTTTTCACATACATTCCATTGCATTTTGCAGTTATACTAGCAGAATACAAACGTGTTGTTGAGTTGCACAAGAATTTTCAACCCTTGCTTTAACAGGGTCTTAGTCTGCTGCTGGTTTTGAAAAATTAAAGCCACCCAAACTGACTGCAGTACTGGATGTGGAGTCAGAGACGAGATTCCACAACGAAGAGCGACAATTAAGTTTTGCATAGCCAAGTCTCTGTACTGCTTCCTTGCTCACCACCTGAGTGCAGTGACTTATGGCACCTTGTTCTCTTCCCGTATTCCCATCCCAGTCACAGAAGGAACTTTCAGCTGCAAAGCTCAGTTTCCTCTGACAATTCAGTATTACTCCTCTGACAGTAATTCACCTCTCCTACAGCAGAGATGCATTAGCCTTTCTCAAATGCAAAACTATACTAAAGTGAGATATCAGCTACACAATAAAGAACAGATCTATTATTTCAAAGTATGAATAATTAATTTTATCACAATATAATGCATTTATCTTTGATCCAAAATAGAAATTATATTTCATTTGTAACATCAAATGGGCCCAAATACAAATCTCTGTATATTCACAATTTTATCATAAATAAAAATTAATCCCCCTAAATTACATGTGCATACTTATTCTCAATACATAAAAATTATAAATAATATACCAAAATCATTACTGTGAACTGAAAAACACTTAAAGTGGTATCTCTTTTTTAAATTGTTTCCTCAAAGAAAGTATTGTGATATTGAATTTAAGACAAGAAATCTCATACACAGACTGAGATTTTTTTCAACAGTAATAGACCAGCTTGCATTTCCCAGTATTCTGTCTTCCTT